>NC_062579.1:14525000-14727500 GCF_022837055.1 Prionailurus viverrinus
AAAAAAAAATCCCAGGGAACTCTGGATAAATCTCAAGGTATATTTTTGGTGTTTGTGGTTTTACGTTAGTGTGCATAGGTCACAAGCATGTGTAGGTGGTGTCATTTTCTTCTTACAAGAGATGCATGGGAGAATTAACTGGATACTACCAAGAATGTTGATTGAAATCATCACTGAGAATCAGCATTTTTGAAACCATTAAAGAACCCAGCTTTTTTGGTAGGAATGCATCTCAAATGATCACTATAATTAGTGTTGGAATTCAACATACTGATAAAGGTTTCATTAAACACATTTTTATAAGAAATAATATCAAGCTGTGTCATTAGAATTATGTTCCTAAACTGCATTCTGATCCATAAATCTCATACATCCATGTGGTAGTTTTCTTGTGTGGTTTTGTGCTTTTCGTTTAAAATTTTATTGCTTAGCATTACCTTGATGCCATTTTTACAGGATATTTAACTTTGAGCAGAAAAAGAAATGGAAAGCAAATAGTCATAACAGTCGATTTTGTCTATCAACTGGTGTAACACCTGAAGAACACTTAATTGATTGTGTTACATTTCAAATACCTACAGATATGAATAGTTAAACTCATTCTGTAAAAACCAAAACATGAGAAATAATAAAATTTATTTTAATATCAAAGTTATGGGTCAGGGTGACTGAAAAATCCATTACTAACAAAATTTATGTTTCTGAGAGTTTTGTTTTAAAAGCATTTTTTGAAGAGGAAGATAACCAATATTAGGTATGACACTAAAGAAAAAAATAAATCTTAACTGAAAATGTAATTGTGCTGACTGAGAGGCAGAAACAATTATATGTTTTACATGCTCAAATTAGTAAATAGCTGCAAGCAATTGTCACATCAAATTTTTGGTCAGCAGTGTTTAAGCAAATTAATTAAAGTATCTAAATGGCATTTGTGTTTTTCAGCCAAATGCTTTCAAGTGTTACACTGACTACAAATGATCACCTAAAATGCAAAAATTATTTTTTATTTTCTTTATTCTTTACTTTTTTATTCTTTAATTAATATTCTAAAAATTATGTTTACTGTAATTTGAAAAAATTGGAAGTCCAGTTTTAATGTTGCAGTATTAACTATGCCAATAAGTCTGGACAGCACAAGAGTAAATACAGTCGTAGTAGTCTCAGTACAATGTGCAAAATATGATGACTCAGTGGATAAAGCCATTTTGTAGTGTGACTGTGAGGTCTATATTTCTTGTATATCTTGTATTTTTAAACCTATACAGATATGGTTTCCTGATCACATTAATGGTCAGGAAAAAATGTTTGTTTTTTTGGTGGTCTTATAGGAAAGGAAAGATTACGTGTTTATAAAAGAAGACTCAAATCTTTTGTATTTATGAATTTAGATCCTAGAAAAAACTGTGAAAACACAGAGTAGGAGAATTTAAATACATGCATTTCCTTTGCTTAGACTTCCTTCAGATAAGTTACTACTTAAAAAAATTTTCCCAGGGAAAAGTATGCCCCAAATTTTCCAAATTATATCTAGCATTTTTTATATGGTCAAGAAACATGTATGCATTGTCTTGCCTCCCAAAATCCAGCATACATTTTCTCTGGAGTGTTTAGATGATTAAGAACAGAGTTGCTAACATAAACAATATTCTGGTACTTATGTTGGTAATTATAATAAAAATGTGTTTGAACTGAGTAAGGACTTGTGTGAATGTTCTGTGCTAGAATAATGGGGTATTGTGATCCCTCTGAGTCTGTGCTTATTCCCAAGAGTGAATAAAATAAATGGCCAGGTTTTATACTTGATGTAATCATGCATATTTCAATGGGTCTGTTCCCCCCGAAAGGCAAAGCAAGCTCTTTGTGATCTTTGCAGTAGTGAATTTTAGACGTAACCACATAATGTGTAACACACTGTTTTAATCTTTAATGCTGGGGCTGTCTTTATGTCACTGGTATCATTCAAGACTTTCTATAGCTCTATGAAAGCCAGGTCACTTACCAGACAGAAGGACAAGTAAATTAAGATAAGCTTGCCACAAGTTGTTAAAATGAAAAATGTTTCAAGTAAAACCTCAATGTAAAATGTAGTTTAAGTATGGAAGTTCTTTTCTCATAATCTTTAAGACCGTAGGGGTTTCAGAGGTATACCTTCCAGATGTGCTCACGTGTTAGAATTGGGGACACAAGGGAAAGACCTGAGCCATCAGAGGATTTAAAATGAGATCTCAGTGATCCCTTACAAAGGCTGAAAACTTTATTTTACATTAATCACAATCTTTCATATGCTTTTTAAACTGGATGAGTAGGGTATTATTACTAAAGTCATCACACATGATTCAGAGGAAGATTTGTGCCGTACCATATTGTAGGATACAATTTGAAAGTATTTTATGTAGTTCAAACTGACAATATGAAAAAATGTACGTATGTCTTACCTAGTAGATTTCTAGTAGTAGTCCTGTTGATGTAGCAAGTTATCAGTAATTGACTTAAGTTTATCAATGTATATTTAAAGAGATGTATATGATCATTTTATTTAGAACCTGGATATTTTAAGAGATGCATGCCTGTGCCCCCACTTATCTATCAGAGCTGTTTTAGCAGAGTAATGACATACATGCAAATGCCTCTTCCCTTATGGAGCCTCACTGGATCTGTGAAAGGAGAGCTTTAGGTCAGTAGGACCATTTATATATGAAAACTAAATATTTTGGCAAGACTCTTCCAGGAAATAAACCTGTTTGCATAGAATCCAAAATGGATCCATATCATACTTGATTACATACTGTAGTCGACCAAGTTATACAGAAGCTTCATGCTTACTTGAGTAACAAGATGCAGCCTTAAAATAACCTTGTATTTAAATGATGATAATTCTTAATTCTCTTTCCATATTTTGCCAATATAGACAAAGTAGCAAAGTAGCAAAATGGTAAGATAAAAAATATTACCCTTTATTTCTACTTTTTGCCTTAAATTGGAAATTCTTCCTAGTGCAGTGGTAACTGCTCTTTTACAATGTTATGAACAATTATTGAAAGGAAATTTTGTCAAGATGGGAGAAGCTATCTTTCTGCATTTTCATGCCAACATATTTGGATATTTTTCCTGAAACTAAGAAATATGTATATTAAAATTTGAATTGGATGCCGAGAGAAGTCCTTTTTTGATCTGAGGGAAGCTGTATTTGTCACTTTTTGGGTATTTCCACACACTTAAATTGTTATTGGTGGTGGTTGTAATTTTAATGCCACTTGTTACAACTAGGAATTTCTTGCTGGTGATTTCAGCTAATAGCATCATTTATTCTGCGCTTGATTTAGTCAAATTTTGCCTATCTTTCTAATGCTCTTTAATGCCTTTTTTTAATTCTTTTAATCATTTAATTTTGTATTCTTTCAGTTCTTGTTCAAAGGTAGAAAAATTTTTAAGAGATTATAATTTTAAATTATCACAAAGACGTCCTCTTCCGTTAAGTAGCTATTGCCATTTTCCCATGAAGTTTCTATTTTACCATACTTTATTTTCTCACTGCTTAATGTGTATTTTTTAAAATAAGATTCTCAAAAACAATGTTTACTTTTTTAGTGTGGATTAGCTTGACAGAAGTAACACAATGAATAGACAAAAATATGCCAAATATATTTAATCTTTACTGTGTGTTTCATTTGGTACAAAACATTCTGATTATCCAGATGATATCTGCATGATAAACCATTTGAAATGTTTTCTATGATTTATCAGTTAATACAATAACTAGCCAATTGAATTGAACAATAGGATTAACTAATTTCCATTTTCTTTGAAAGAATAAGTTGTGTTTTTTTAACCAATTCAATTTATTGAACCAGCTGGCACAATCAAACCTGTTATCCATTTAAACTTATTTAAGAGTCTTTCTTCTGTGTATTTGCTAATTTAGCTAATCATGCTAACTGATGATATTAATAGCAACTCTTTCCTGAAAATAGAAACCTAGAGAAAATAGCAATTTGAAGGAAGCTGACAAGGCTAATATTTAAGTTTACTGGAAGGGGAAAGGCACAAGTACCCTAAATAATCCTGGTAATAATTTGGATAGAATCCTAGTAGTAGTCTAGGCAAAATAAAATATTCTGTTCATATTTACCTCACACTTCACGGCTATTTAAAATATACTTGTAACCACTATTGTTTCTCCTTTGTTCCTTCCATTTTTCCTTTCTTCCTCTTTGTTTAGGGAAGGCAGAGATAGGTACTAACCAAGAAAGATTATCTTTAGTTCTATTGATGGTAAAATAAAAGGAGAGAGAGGTCTTCAGAATAGAAATAGTGACCCTAAAACAAAAGAAAAAGAATAAAAATTTGTTAGATTATTTTTAATTGTTTGTGTTTTTAGAACTTGTTTTTAATTTCACTTGCAGTATTAGAATATTTTAAAATAAAAGATACTAGAGCATTTAAAAAGCATACTGAATATACGTTTTTCTCTCACAGTACATCTGTTAGACAGTTTTGGAAAGTAATGCACTGAATAATGGGGTTTTCTTTATATTTCTATAATAATGAAACTTAGACTTTTTTTATGTCATCTGTATTTAATACCAAGATGTCCTGATGAAAAGCAATTATAGTCATATCACAGTGACTATATATATAGTGTGTCTAAAGACTTATCTAAAGAACCTATCATTAATTCAAAGATCTATTGTAGAGGTATCACTAGAAACAATACAATTCTTCATTTCCTCAGGCTTCATGGTGTTCATCCATACAAATGATTCTTGGTTGCCTATATAATCTAATAATTTCCCACTGCCAAGATTTTTGTTTCTAAAAGACACATATAATTTAAGTGGACAGTATTTCAAAATCAGCATAGTTAAACATAAGTCTACTGCATACTTTCATAATATTTCAAAATTCCTAAACATGTAAAATATCTGACTTTTTTTTACATCATAGAAGATAGAATATTGTAGAGTCCCCAGATAAGTTATCAATTTTTTTCCCTTCTCTCTCTCTTTAATTTCTATTTCACATAGATTAAAACTTAACCATTTTGGCAGGATGTGTGATTTCAACCTGTTAAGGTGAGCTGTGTAATAAGGAAGGTCAAAAACTGTGAACTGAATCATAAACTGTGTAGCCTTCCCCAGTGGCCTACATTGTACATTGTATTTATGCTTGGTTTTTTGAACATTTTGCTTATCTGTACAAAAGCATTGTCACAATATTAAATAGTTGTAATATGCCATTTTGTCCAGCAATACATGTTAAAGTAATAGAACTGCGGGTCTATATAGATTTGCTAAAAGTGTTTTCATATTGGCTAAAATGGCAACATCTTGTCATGTGAAGATACAGTTCATTTTGTGATCATTACGTTTGTGTTTGCAATTGCACCAAAATTCTTATTTTTATTGTTATTGTATACATAGCTAATCAGTAAGATCTGTAAGATAAACATGAAAATTTGTGAATTTTAGTCTCACTTTAGAATAATTTTTTGATCCACAAGATCATTTTCAAATGCTGTGAAGCTTAGAATTGGGAGTGGTCTTAAGTTAATGCATCCTGATGTATCACTTTATTCAGTATACATGCTATCTTAATTTTTAAAAGTATTTAATACTTAAGCAGGCATGAAAATGGAATCTATAGATCTGTATCTAAACATTATTTAAACAGTGACAAATGTGTGTACCTCTGAAGGATGAAACGATTGTGTTCCACTAGTCACCATACTTCTGAAGATGTACCATAAATGACCTTGAGAGGACAGTTCATTGTGTTTATATTTAAAAAAACAAAATACAAAAAAAGAAAGTATTTTCTTGTATTGGCCTTTCATCCTCCATTTTTGTAACCTTTTCTGAGAATGTGTGACATTCTGCTAACTAAAGAGCATGGTGTATCTTTTTGGGAAAAAAATGAAATATCTTTCTTGTATATCAGTCAGGATGTGAGTGAGCTAATTCTTTTGAAAGTTCCTCTTTATTATCTTTCTTTCAAAGGTGGGATTCCAACAAAGCAAATTTGATTTAAATAAGTTTCTGACTATAAAACAAATCTTACCATTATGAAACACTGCATGGTGCTTTTACCTTATAAATAGCTTTTACGTTGTTATGCCGTAGAATAAGGTGAGTTGAGAACTAAGCGAAGCCTCTAAAATAATAAATTACTTGTTTTTGGACATTAAGAGGAATATCGATGTGCTAAATAACGTGCTTCTTGATTTCAGCCAAGTTCAGAAACTTTGCAGAAATAGATAATTTTAAAATGATAACTATATGTCGTTGTTGTTGTTGTTGTTGTTGTTTTGTGTGTTGTTTGTGTGTGTATGTATTTTCTTTTTCATTTTAACCAGCCTCTTATACCTAGAAGTCCCACAAGCAGCGTTGCCACGCCTTCCAGCACCATCAGTACACCAACTAAAAGAGACAGTTCTGCTCTCCAGGATCTCTACATCCCCCCTCCTCCTGCAGAACCATATATTCCCAGGTACAGTACCAACTATCATGTTGCTGTGAGCAACTTCTATCCAGAGACTAACCTAACCGTATGTAAACTGTGAAGTAAATTCTCAGGGAACACCTTGAATATTTTCTTAGATAGGAATTCTGAACACATTCTGGAAAATTGTTGCATTGTAGAGAATGCGTTTTGGTTAATAATAATAATAACAATAACTAATCTGTATTAAACACTATGCATTAAATATCTCATAAACATGTCATATGATAGAAAACAATAGGAAAGTAATGTTAAATAACAATTAGGATTATTTTAATAAGGAAGGAATAAGCGAGGGTCTTTAGCTAAGAAGCCCCAGGAAATCTCAAGTTACTTTGAAGCATTTCATACATTTTTTTTTCTAAAAGAGAAAGTTACAGATAACTTTTATGCCCTCTTAAATGTATGCAGTGAGGGAACTTTTGGTGGGGGGAGATAGATGATGAGAAGGGAGAATATTGTTTCCCCTAATACTTATGTATCTACAGTTTCTACCTGATCAGTTCATTAATGTTTCTGTCAGGAAGTAGAGACAATTTGCAAGAGAATGAGTTGCCTTTAAAGTCTGTTTTCTAGATTTCTTGAGGCTATATCTCCATTTCATTTCCAGATTTCTATTTGAAATTCCTGGCGGGTGTGAAAGAATACAACTTTGTGCCATAATGCATTCTCTCCAAAAGCATTCTGATACCCAGCCTCATGGAATACAAAAATTATGGAAAGGGGCCCACACTAAATGGGGATAATTAGTACCAATCACAAAGAATTTGGTTCCATTTTTAAATTAGTTGTGCATTCATTCAAAAACAGTAGATTAAGGTCTCTTATTTTCAAGCCACACTTAATATTAAATTTCTTCAGTATATAAAAGAACTGAAATCTCTTGTGTTAATTTTCATCATTCTTTAGGGCACCTAATGTTTCATTCTCTAAGATATGATGGCACTGACATTTTATGATTTAAATGCTACATGACATGGTGTGTCTGCAAATACTATATAGTCTGGTAATAAAACTGTAGTCCATTTTATAAACATTTTAGTTTTTAATTTTTAGAATTAAATGTAGCTGTGGGAACATGGTTTATGAGAAGATTTAACTTACTGAGCTGTCATTTCACAAATCTTTCAAGTATATAATTTATAGTCCTATGTTAAATTTATAATCAGATGTACAGATTCATTTGATATCCTAGTCAAACGCAAGTTGCATTTTAATTCTATTAAGATGGTGTCAGACTTTCTGAATATTCCTGCATGAGGAGCAATAAAAATATGTGTTTTGAATAGTGACTTTTTTGGTTTGTTTTCATTTTAATTGGAAAAATTTTTAATTTCAGTGCAAATGATTATTTAAGAGACCTTATTCCAAGGGCTACATGTACAGATAAACATCAGAAAATTATTTTTATCAAATCTCTGCAGTTTTTTCATGCTTTTTCCTTTTCTTTTGAGTAGGGAGGAACTTATGATAAAGAAAATATTTCCTAGACGTAAAATATTTAAAATACGCTTCAGAAGACAAGAATAAAGTAGTTGGGTTCTGTCCTCTCAGTGTGGTGGCCTTATGATTACGGCAATGTATTGAGACCAATGAAAAGTTTGAACATGCTATTTAAAAATGCTATTTAAAAATACTTAAAAATATAAGAAGTTCAAGTATCAACATGGTGGTATTTGTTTTATCAGTATTGCTTCATACTTTTCAGGAAAATTCATAATTAGAGGTGTTATCTCACTTTAATTGATTCTTAGTCTAGTGTATAATTTAATGGAATATTCTAACTATATTTTGAGTCAAATTATTAGTTATCCGAGTTACACAATAGTTTGATATAGCACAATCAGAACAATGCATGCATCAGAGTCCCTTTTTACACCAGCCTGTATAAATTATCTGCATTTTCTGGTTTGACTTGAAGTTATGGCCATAAAACTGTTGCAGTTGTCATTCTTTCCATAGATACAGCCCCAGAACTTTTGTCCCATTTTCTCATTTTGATGTTTAATGTGGTTCACCTAATGTAACTCATCTGAACATTTGTTTCTTCATATAGTAAAAAATTTTGTTTATGTAGGATAGGCATTTTAGTGTTAATTTAATTGTAAATAATAAAAGCTTTCTCATCTTAAAACCAAAAAATACATAAAAATGTCAGGGCTAGCTGTCAAGTTACATAGAATTTTTTTCATGTAATTACCATTCTTTAAACACATTTATTCCAGAAGAAGTACCTTTTTCTCTGAAAGACACTCATGTATGTAGAGTGAGTGAAAATTCATCAGTTTTTTATTATATGTCTTGTGACTATATGCAGTTTCATTTTCATAGTATATACTGCATTACATACTTAACCAAATTTCTTTTTCTATGATAAAAATCAAGAATTTGTAGGTCTTTGCACAACTCTGAAGTTTAAGCACTAATTTCTCTCATTAATTTTACTCTGAGCCATTAAATGTAAAGAAAGTCCACTAAAGCAGTGTTCTGACTTTTCATCCATTTCCTTAAATCCTTTTCAGAGTAAAAGTGTAGATTTATTACATACATAACATTAAGAAAAGTTTTCCTTCAATCTGTACAGCAGAACGAATTAATACATTGAGTTATTCAGGGACTCACGATGTAAGTACATACATACAAGCACACATACAGAGGTACACATGCAAATGGGCACATACTTTATATACGCAATGCATGTATTACTTCATTCTACTGCAAAAATTGTTTTTGGTGCATACATTTCTTAACTCAGCTTTATTTGTATTCGTTTCATATATACATGCTTTAATAAATCTTCCTTGTTGGTATGAGTCCCTCCTTTCATATCATTACAGAGTAAATAATACCAGCCCTTCCAATTTTCTGCCACAGGAATATCCATATAAATAGAGCATGGTGAGTTAACTAGGGCTGAATCACCTTCTGATCTTAGCTGCATTAACATTCACGTAACAGGCCTGATAGAAATGTCTGCCCATTTATAGATAGGCAAAACCTTAATCCAGTGCCACGAGTTCCTTAGGGCTATTTTCAAGCTAATTGCAGTGTCAGTAAAATTCTATCTGCATTTTTTTAATATGCTTTCTTCATGTTGCCTAAGACCTAGCTATCCAGTTACAACTTTGCAATAAGCAATACTTTTATTTTTAAAAGTAGAAGAGTGAATTAGCAATGTAAATGACAATCGCAACTTCAGATGAGTTAAATACATGGGACAGCTTGCTGATTCAGTTAGTCTTGACAATAATATTATTCTACTTTTGATATATTTCAAATACTGGGAATGTAGTTCTCATTTGGAGAGACCTAATCTAGACATTCCCATATACCTACAGAAGTGTACTGTACCATAGTATGAAAGTATGGAAGTATAGTGTTCTTGTTGAAACATAACTCATCTTTTTGAATTGACATTAGATTTATAAGCTCATCACCATTTTATAAGACATAGTGTAAATTAAAATTTTGTTCTTTTTATCTTTCTTGTTATAATTTACTTTATTCTATTGATTTAAGATTTAAGTCTTGGTACTTAACATAAAATTAATTTTTTTTAGCATTCATGGCACTGTTCAGTGTAGAACTGGAAACAATTAAGAAGTGGTAGGAAATAAAATTAATGACCTTCAAGAGAAGAAAATATTGCATTTACATTCATAGCTGTGTTCTAGAAGACAGGCTTTTCTAACAAAGAGTTCATAGCTAGTCAGTGAAACATCATAAAATAAACAGGGTTCAATTTAGCCCATCCTAATGGAGTATTTCTACCAAAATACCACTCATAAGGGGCCCAATTGCCTGGACTGTGTAATACTATATGTCAGTAACAGTTTTAGGGATCCCATAAATTATTGTATTTTTCTATTTTAGAATACTACAGAAAAAAAATCACCTTGCCATCATCTTAAATTCCATATTTTATCAGGTTTCTCTACTCTCTTTTCACAAGAAATGTTGCTGATGTGTAATGAAATTTTGATCTATCCATTTAGAATTAGTTCTGTGAATTTATATTTTTACTATTAAATGAGATGCATAGAGTTTAAATACTCTAAGTAATTCTTTTCAGTAAGGTTTATTTTAAATTAATAACAAGCTGTTTGAAATTCTTACAGTATCAGTTTATATCATGTTAATTTGGTTCTTAAGGCTGCAAATATTGTTACAGAGGTGGTAGTTCTTAAACACATCTTTGTTTTTAAGCAGTGCTAATGTTACTATGAATCAATTAGTTACAGTGGCAGAAGAAAGCTATGTTGTTAGCAATGTTTACCTTATACCTACTGTCTTGAGCCCTAAAAGTAATTTATGTGCCAAGATGATTTTCTTTATATGACATAGTACAGTGAAAATGGACGAGAGCACGAGTTAGAAGATCCATGGCCCATGTCTAGCATTGTCCTTTATTAGCTGTGTGACCTTTAGGCAAGTCATTTAACCTCTCTGACCCTCAGCATTTATTTTCTTGCAATATAGCAATAATTAAAAACTGCCCTAGAAGCCTCAAAGAAAGTTTGAAAAGATTAGAGGACACATTGTATGGAAAGGATATGACTACTCTTTTAGAACCTCTCTGCCATTTTACCACCCTAACACTTCCCTACATTCTTCTCCTTTACATTTCCCTATTTTTAGGGATGAAAAAGGAAACCTTCCTTGTGAAGACCTCAGAGGACATATGGTTGGCAAGCCGGTGCATAAGGGATCTGAATCACCAAATTCATTTCTGGATCAGGAATATCGAAAGAGGTTTAATATTGTTGAGGAAGATACTGTCTTGTATTGCTATGAATATGAAAAAGGAAGATCCAGTAGTCAAGGAAGACGAGAAAGCACCCCGACTTATGGTAAGAGTTCTTTTCTTACACTGACATAAGAACATATGTCTCATATGAGAACTTCTACTTCTTTTCATAGACTTTTGGGTTATGAAAATTACTTGATTTACTTGATAGCTTTTGAATCTTTATAATTGATCTGTGCCTGTCATGTGCTTCTAATGGAATTACATTGATGTGCTTCTAATGTGCTTCTAATGCAACAATACGAAGCATGACATTAAACAGTATTCTAAAATTTCCAAAGATAGGTAAGAGCAATAAGTAGCATTTTAGCTCTTTAATGATTTATGGAAACCCTTTTGAATCACATGTAATTTTTATCATGTCAGATTTTGCCAAATTGGAATCATTCAAGGATTAATTTTTTTCGATGAATGCTTCCTACTAACATTACTTATATAATAGCTTGCTATGTGTTCTGCACCTGTGACCACTACTATATTAAAAAGGGGTCACACACTGTCCAGGGCCTGGCCCTTCAGGAGGTGTTTTTGGAATGTGTTGTGTACTCTCTGTTGTGACTCTGGTTGCTTTAGCTCCCTACTTGCAGTGGTGGTTGGGACCTTCCAGGAGGTGTGCTCTGACTTGTTCATTGAAGTAACCCTGGAAAAAATTTTAACATGACTTATATAAAATAAACTCCTTATTCCTCAGGGATTAAAAACTCTTTAGATATATATTCTGGGGAAAATCTCACCTCAATTTTTGTTTTTTCTAAGAAGTTAGAAAATTTGAATGAAGTGGATTCTAACTAGGAAGTACACACCATATTTAAATCAGAGATGGCCTTACAGTTACAACATACCTAGCATTTTTCACCTTTGACTTCTGTTTTCCCATGCATGACCAAGAAAGCAACCTGGTCACACATGCTTTCACTTGATACATTGTATCTGAAAGATTTGCAGATAAGGCTGCCTAAAGTTAAAATAGTAAAGCTATGATCCTATTCCAAGAAAGAATGGACTTATTTGGAACTCTGTGCTCCTCATTTTCTAGTTTTCAAACTAATCATTTTTAGTGAGGAGCATAGAGAAGGGGAAATATAGGATCCTTGATGATTAATACAGATGAATAATGGGAGCTGAGCAGAAGGAAGGTTGTTTTAACTTTTTTTTCCACTGGCCCTCCTTACTTGCCCAGCATGGCCATATGCCTCCCTCCTGTGGTCCCAAATGATTAATCATCATGTACCTTACTACACATGCCTTATTTCCTTACAGCTCTTTGGTAATAATTATATATGACAAATTTTACTCAAAATGGTCCTAAAAAATAGGAACCATACTTACTTTACTTTGTGTTATTCTCTGTACATGTGCTTTTTTATCATAATAATAAATAATGATATTTTTTAGCATAGCTCCTCAATTATACCACTCTGGTGGCAATTATTTTGAACTGTCATAATTTGAAGGTATTTGCACCGTTGCTTTCCTCCCCTATTATACTATAAACGTCTGCAGTAGAGAGCACTGTAGAGGCCTGACATCTTTGTTATCCCTACCCCTGCTTTATAACATAAGATCTTTATTTTTATTCATTCATTCCACAAATACTTATTGACTGCCTGTTATTGGATAAGCAGTAATGTATATCAAATCTTTTTTTCTGTCTTAGAATTCTCTGGCTATTTTCTGCTTATTTTGAAGTATGATTAGAATTTTAAAGGGGAAATTATAGTCACCAGATGAAGCTGATTACTGATAGCTTTATAAAAAATTGGTTACTTGGTTCTTACTTGAATGGATATGAATTGTTAGTCTCTTCAGGCTACAGTTTAAACCACCTAGTGTCATCATGTTCACAAATCCTCTCTCTCCCAATAAAATAAAATACTGTTTAAATTTTAGAAAATTTAGATATCTTACAGATATTTGATATATTTTTATAAACAACTTAGGAGAAAAGAAATGTATATATGCCCAAAAGATTGATACAAAGTAAAAAAAAAAGTCTTTTACTTTTGATCCAGAATTTTTTTTAACTTTTCAACATGAAATATAATCTGAACCTTCAGTGGAGATTCTTACAGATATATTTCAGTGAAGATCTTCTAGCACAGCCTGTAGGTTGCTCCAGATCACTAGCGGTTTAATGTATTAAAACATTTTTAAAATCAGATTGTAAATAATAAATTCTACCTGTCACAGACATGAATTTGTGTCCTTAATTTTTCCAAAGATTAATTTTTTTCTTAACTCATTCAGCTAATATTTGTTGTGTACATAAAGTCATCCAGTCACTGGGGATTCAAAGGTGAATAAAACATAAATTTTCCCTGGAAGGCATTCATAACCTAGAGAGAAGAAACAAATAAAGAGATGTGTTGGAATCACTTTAGGAAAGTAGGAAAATGTGAGCAAAGTAATACCTATAGCCCAGGAGCTGAAAAGTGACACGCTGTTTTAAATGATGAATAGTCATCCTCTATGGTTTCTAAATGTTAGTTATCCCCACCAAATACCTGGCAGCTTCTCAAACATAGGTCTGAGATCTGAGGGTTCATATAAATCTCTCAGCCCAGACCCTGATGTTTCCAGTACAAATTACTCCAAAACTTTATAAGCAATTATCAATAACTTCTTTATTTAACCTATAAGGTGGTCCCATTGCATACACTCCCGAGTGTGACAGTATTTCCTTAGATTTAAAAAGTAATGATAATAAAAATACATGATTCTGCTGAAGTACATTGCAAAAAAACATAGAGTACAAAAAAGTTCATATTTTATATTTTCTGGAAATGACCATAATTTCACGTGTTAGCACTTGTATGATACCTTAAAATGTAATGAATAAGTCCTTCAGGCTTACAGTGCTCAACTTAGTTCTTAGTCGCAAATACCCTTATCTTGAAGTATGTGAGCTTAGCCACCATTCTTTCCTATTAACTCCCCAGATTACCTGTTTATTCAAGGAGGTTTAGAGTTAACGTTGTGAGAGTATAGATAGGATTTTGAGAAGCAAAGAAGAAACATGATTCAGTTATTATTATGTGCTTGTGGTTAAATATGTATATACTTGTCATATTCTCTTAGTGCATTCATATTTTAAAGTTAGATATATAAGGGGCCCCTGGGTGGCTCAGGTTGGTTAAGTGTCTGACTCTTGATTTCCACTCAGGTCATGATCTCATATTTTCTGAAATTCGGGCTCCACCTTGGGCTCTGCTTGCTTGCTTGCTCTCTCTCACACACAAAGTAAATAAATAAACTTTAAAAAATAAGTAATAAAGTTAGATACATAAGAAAAAAATATTTAGGGAAACTCTGTTTTTAGACAGTGACAAAGAAAAGATGTAAAGAAAAATGCCTGAAAATATCCTAATTGTGGGCTTTAAAAGACATTTTTAATGAAGGTTCTCATTTTATATTGTAGACCTACTAGTTGTTGCTAAGAGTGAGTTTAAAAAAAGAACAATTATTTGCTCTAAGCTATCAGACAAGTATAATATGGATAGACAGTGGATGGCCCTTCTGGAAATAAGTAAATAATATTTATAAATGCCAGGCACTGTTCTAGACATTTAAAAGGCATTGACCCATTTAATCCTTACAATAACCCAGTGAGGTAGTTGCTAACAGAATCCTTATTTTACTGATGGGTTAAGTAACTTACCTAACTAGTAAGTGGTAGAGCCTGTTATATGTACCCTTGGATATTTGTGGACTCTGTTAGTGATACTAGCTAACTAAATGTGATGAAAGTAATTTGCTAAATTATAGAGAAATAATTTTCACAAATTGTATTATTCCTTCCAAATCCAAGCATTTGACTTCAGGCAAGCAAAAGTAGGTCTGATTTTGTATGTGCTGTTTATGCTTGTATATGCTGTTTAATATTTAGTGGCACTAAAGTAAACATGTTTTTACAAAGACATGGCCCTGACAGACCTTAGGAAAAGGTAGCTAAATTGAGGGGTAAAATTAGTAACAATGTATTATGTCCTTTTTAAATCAGGGAAAATAAAATAGGTTTTACTTTGCTAAAAAGATAGATGAGAATAATTTCTGGAAACATGGAGACAGTAGGGGAAGCAGCCTAGATAAGTGGTTACTAGCCTTGGCTGTATCATCAGCCCTACTTGGTAATGCTGTCTTTTATCTAATTACTCTAGTGTGAGCTTGGGGATGTTGGTCTCAATTTTCTCCTTGGTTAAATGAAGATGATAATACCTGCCTCATAGACTTTTTGTGAGAATTTAATGACAGTGCATTGTAAGTTGCCTAGAAAGTGCCTAGCATGTGCTAGGTATTTATTTTCATTGTTGTCACTGTTGCATAGAAGCTTTAATATGGTGAAGAGAATAGATGTTAAGTATTCTCACCCCACACGAAAAAAAAAAGAGTAACTATGTGAAGTGATAGATGTGTTAAAATAGCTTGATTATGGTAATCATTTCAAAATTCTATGTATATCAAATCATCATGTTGTATACCTTAAATATATACTATTTTTATTTGTCAATTATACCTCAATAAAGGTGGAGAAAAAAAAACAAAATAACTTAAAGATCCCAACAAGTAAATAATAATATCAGACATTTGAAATTATTTGAAGAATAAGATGGGGTGAATAAACAGTTCAATTTTAAAAAGAAACTTTAATGAGAAAATTAAAAGAAGGGAAAAGAGGACAGCATTAAATCACTTTAACTGTTTTGTCTCATCTGCTCATGCTTCAAAGGCAAAGGTTCAAATTTGGTGAGATCATTTGCTTGGCAACTTTTCAGAATGGTAATAATCCCCATCAGCTTTCCCTTTCACTCTTCAAGACTCTTTGCCCTTGCTATTCCATCATACCACATTCCTATGCATAGAAATCTGCTGAAAGGTAGTCACAGTTGGCTGAGGCTCTTTGTGGCTGTGGCACATTTTATAATATGTGGCATATTTTATAATATGTGCCATATAAAATGTGGCATATTTTATAATAATAGGAGGAAAACATATTTTTTACAATAATATCACATAATAGTATTGGCTTGAAGGAATCTAGACCTTTTCTGACTTACTGAGAATCCAGGACCTCACTAAAAAAAACACACGAATGAGTGCAAAGCTGTTATTTTAGAAATGCTCCTCATAAATGTTATTTGTACACATTGTGCATTGAGGAAAATTAATTTCTGTTACATACCTGCACGTTTTCCATTCAAGTGGTTGGGACAAGAGAAAACTAACTACCATGTCCCTCTTATCCACATAAATAGCAAATGGCTTGAAATGACTTACTTACAATAGCATTGTGAAGGACCTATGGGCAATAACACTATAAACTATTTTATCAGTGTGAGGAAAAGAAATTATTTGTAGGCCCCAGAGTCTTTTATCATACCTCAACATCATCTTTCTCTTTGTCGTACAACATCATTCCAACTTTTGGCCATTTCAATTATAATTAATAGCACTATTTAAAACATTTCTTGGGTGCCTGGGTGGCTCAGTCGGTTGAGTGTCTAACTCTTGATTTCAGCTCAGATCATGATCTCACAGTCCTGAAATCGAGCCCTGCATCAGGCTCTGTGCTCAGTATGGAGCCTGCTTGGGATTCTCTCTCTCCCGCTGTCTCTGCCCTTCCCCCACTCACATGCACACGCTCACACAATCTCTCTCTCTCTCTTTCTCTCTCTCTCTCTCTCTCTCTCTCTCTCTCTCTCTCAAAAATAAACAAATATTAAAAAATAATAATGATAAAACAAATAAAAAATTCCTTAAAGGATCATGTAATACACTGCTTTTTCCTGTGATTCTCAAATGTAAATTGTCTTTCTAATCAGATAAAAGTTCAGCTGTCATTCATCGGCTATGCTAGAAAGAAAAGAAATTGAGATTCTCACCACAGGAAATGTTTGTGTTTAAGTAAAATGTACCACTTCCAAGGCAGAACTAACCATAGAAATAGAAATTAGTGAATCAAAAATGTAGAAATATGAGATGTATACTCTACTCATAGGAATTCTTACTCCTTTGGACTTAATACAATTCATAAAGACTGCATATTGATCAGTTTCACAAAATAATTTTCAGTATCAAGCTGATGGTGATAAAGGACCATGTAATGGATAGAAAAGTAGTTCAGCAGTATTTTGAGAGAAATAGAAAATTTTCTGTTCCTAATGTAAAAATCAGAGTAATCTGCAAGGGAAGGCACTCTTCTTTAATTTGTGTAATTTTACAAATAGAAATACCAGAGCATGAGTTTTGATGTCATATAGATCTGAATTTGGTGGTACAGATTGGCCTTTTAATAACTGATTGACCTTGAACTTGATTCTTAGCTTCACTATGTTTTTTCTTTACCTGTAAAATGGGATAGCAACACTACCTGTGGTATTTTTATGAGGATTAAATGAGATAATGTATGTCTAGTACTTAGTACTCTTCCTGCCACGTGGAAAATGCTCAAGAAATAGTATTTAATGCCATAATATATTACTCCTGCTCATAAATAAAAGTATACCAAAGATTGTCAAGTGCCTTTGGATCAAATTGGCACTTCTTCTCCCTGTGGAGGGATTTAATAAAGGACAACAGGGCTAGAAGTATTTCCTTGGTTTGGTTCCTCTAGCTACCCAATAACTAGCCACTTAAATCCTAGCAATTAAAAGAAATATGAATATGGGGCACCTGGGTGGCTTATTTGGTTAAGCATACGACTCTTGATTTCAGCCAGGTCATGATTTCACCATTCGTGAATCCAGCCCCACATCAGGCTCTGCACTGACAGCATAGAGCCTGCTTGGGATTCTCTTTCTCCTTTTCTCTCTGCCTCTCCCCTGCTTGTGTGCGCTCTCTCTCTCTCTCTCTCTCTCTCTCTCTCTCTCTCTCTCTCCCTTTCTCTCTCTCTCTCTCTGTCCCGCACACCTCTCTCAAAATAAATAAAACAAACTTTTGAAAATTTTTTTCAAAATAAATATGAAAAGAGTTCATCTGTTTCTTTTGGTTTGGTTTTGAAAAGCAGAAGGAAGAGTGTTCAAATAGGTAATAACACTAGAAACTACCCTGATCCAAGCCTTCTTTTAAGTTCCATTATGGAAACCACTAGCTCATACTCTGGGCAGAAGAGCCTGAATATAACCTTACAGCATCAGAATTCTGAAAACAGTTCTGATGCCATACCTTTTTTTAAAATTTAAGATTAATTGCTAGGGGATAAAAGGAGAGCAAAAATAATATATAAAATAGTTGGAGACTCTTAAAAAAAATGAAACCAGGCAAGAAAAAAAGAATAGCCTGAACAAATTAAATCACTAGGTAATGGATAAAATAGTAAGATTAAGAAAAAGGAGCTCTTAACCAAGTTCCAGAGTATCAATATGTGGATAAAATGGAAAGATTAACAAACCAAGTCCACAAAGCCGATGCAACAACTATCAGAGGAAAAAAGTAACTCTTCAAATGAATTAATTGACAAAAAGATATGAAGGTGAAATAGTGCATCCCTTAAAGACAAAATGGGAAGCCAAGAATAGGAACCATCTAACTCAGTGATTTTCATCTGGATCAGTATTGCCCTCCAGGGGACATTTGGTAATTTGGGGGGGGGGGGCGTCATTTGTAGTTGTCATAACTGGGTGTGGAAATGCTACTGGCATCTAGTGGGTAGAGGCCCAGGATGCTAGTACACATCCTACAAAGAACAGGACAGCTCTCAACAATAAAGAATGATCCAGTCCACAATGTCAACAGTGATGCTCTTAAGAAACTCTTAGCAAAAAAATAAAATAAAATAAAAAGAAACCCTTAGCTAATTTAAGAATCAACTGTAGACAGATTTAATACAGAAGCAGGTATATAAGACTAGAAAATCAAAGAGCCCTTGTATGACACAGGGCCAATTGCCTTTTTTTTTTAATTCAAAAAATCAATGAAATTATTGCCCTGGAAAGATAGACCTACATTTATTCACAATTAGCATATTCTCTGGGCAGAAGTAGTATAATGTTGTGAGTGTCTGGGATGACCTACCCTGCTGTACCATAGAAAACCTAATCATGACATTCCCTGGAGCAGGAGGAGTCCTATTGTCCCTAGCTGAAATCAGAATGCATTTTCCCCTATGGAAAAAAAAATGTAATAAATGGAAGCAAGGTAAAATTTAAATAGAGTGGTTAGTATTAGCTTTCACATCACAGTGTGGCTTAAGGATCCATCATTTTCCCAAATATGTTCTTTAGATCTCTAGTTCTGAAAGAGGATGTTTGTAAAAGAAAGAGGTTATCTGGTTAAATATAATTGAGAAACTCTGAATATTTTATATCTTTCTTGGCAACTAATAAGTCCACATTAGCATACTAAAGGCTTTGAAGGTCTTCTTGAATTTGGATTAGCTTATTGTTTCCCAAATGTATTTGTACATTGAATCTTTTTTGGTTTGGGTCACAAAATACTCATTAACCTCCCAATGAACTAATGTTTGATAGAGTATATTTTGGAAAATGCTGAAATAGACTTTTATAGCTCCTCTTAAAGACCCATATACTGGGGAACCTAGGTGGCTCAGGCAGTTAGGCGTCTCATGTTATGTTAGGCTCAGGTCATGATCTCCCAGTTTGTGGTTTCAAGCCCGGCATCGGGCTCTGTGCTGACAGCTCAGAGCCTGGAGCCTGCTTCAGGTTCTGTGTCTCCCTCTCTCTCTGCTCCTCCCTCACTTGTGTTCTGTCTCTCTTTCTCTCTTTCTCTCTCTCAAAAATAAACATTAAAAAAAAAATTTTTAAGGGGCGCATAGGTGGCTCAGTTGGTTAAGCGTCTGACTTCGGCTCAGGTCACGATCTCATAGTTCATGAGTTCAAGTCCCATATCAGGCTCTGTGCTGACAGCTCAGAGCCTGGAGCCTGCTTCCGATTCTGTGTCTCCCTCTCTCTGTCCCCCTCCCCCGTTCGTGCTCTGTCTCTGTCTCTCAAAAATAAATAAACATTGAAAAACATTAAAAAAATTTTTAAGACCCATACACCAATGATAAAAATCTCTTTGTGTTTTAAGTTCCAAACAGCTGACTTAATAGATAAGCATTTGGAAAAGCCTCTATTCTTCAGTTGAAGCCTACCCCAGCAGACGAATTGTTGAATGTCATCTTCATTTTTATCTTCCAGAAAAGCCATTTTCTAGAGTAAATCTTATTTTTGATAAAAAGTCCGAACTCAAGTAATAAATACTAACTGAAAAGATCAGTGCATGGTGTTCTATACTCCAGGCTCCTTGTAGAATTACTGGTATCACTGCAAAACAATTTACCAGAAATCATAGAGGAAATAGATCCTCGAGGGTGGGGGGTGGGGGTAGAAAATGTCAACTGTTACATTGAATCTTCTTAAAAAAGAGATAACTAAAAATTGTACATTTATCAGCTTAATGACTAGAGACATTAGAGCAAATAATTAAGACAATATACAACCACTTATAAGTATACATATGGTAACATAGCATTGTTTTATAAGTCTCTAAGCTTATAAGTTGACACACCTTTTCACAGCAACGTATTTTCCATCTTTGTTTAAGGCAATGGACAGCAAATACAAAGTTACATCCACAGTTTATGTTCTTATCCTCCATTAGCTCTTCACATAGCTTTTAAGAATTTTTTTACAAGACTTACAAACTGGCAGAGAGGACACTTAAACAAAAGCAGTAATCATACATCTCATTAAATTGTTTTTGAAGAAAAATGAATCGGATTTTTGTGTAATGCAATGGTCTTGAATTCATCACCAAGGCAATCTCATGTAGTGAAGAGAACACTGATCGGAAGTTAAAAGTATACTCAGTCAGTTAAGCGTCCGACTTCGGCTCAGGTCATGATCTCAGAGCCCCACATCAGGCTCTCTGCGCTGACAGCTCAGAGCCTGGAGCCTGCTTTGGATTCTGTATCTCCCTCTCTCTCTGCACCTCCCCTGCTCAGATTCTCTCTCTCACTCTCGGTCTCTCTCTCTCTCTCTCTCTCTCTCTCTCTCTCTCTCAAATATAATAAACAAAAAAATTTTAAGTATATTCATGGGCTGACTCTAATACAGACTACCAGTGAAATCTAGAGAAATTAACTTCGGTGTGTCTTATGATTTTCATTTTTCCATTTCTTGCTAGTTTCACTGAGTAATATAATCCCAAAGAGAAATATATTTGAAAGGAATTATAAAGTTATTACAAGATGTCATTCTGGTTTATTTCAAAAGAGAGTCTTCATGTGACAAGTCTTAATCATTGTCTTTTTTACTCTTCATGAAAAAAGTTGACTCTTTTCCGTATGTTGATAAAGATTTTCAAGATACTGCTTTACTAAGATTTTTTTAAGTAGAGTGACTAATATTACACTGTATGTTAACTAACTGGAATTTAAATAGAAACTTGAAACTACAAAAATAAAATAAATGGAATAGTGTTTAATTTGTAGTTGTTTAACTTCAAAATGCATTGTTTTAAACCAAATAATATTTACATACTCATGTAATCTTTCTTATCCACTACTATATTAATTCTGAGCACAGCACAGAGCAAGAAGAGTTTAGCATAGCTCATTGTTTTTACCCACCAGAGCCTTCAGAGGAGGATGCAGAATTCTTTTGCCACTTAAACTAGATTTAAACCATCTGAATCCTTCCTAGTCTTCACATACCCTTCTACTGTAGAAGAATTGATTCTATGCACAGTGGCAAACATTTCAACTTGGAACAACCTATCTTTCCAAACTCCAATGTGTATTCCACATGTGCTTTCTTGGTAGAATGTTTACAAAAGGTGATTTGGTTCAAAATATAATTAGCCTTGGAATCAAGTGTTAAAAGCTCCATATAATTTTTGAAACACTTCAAAATTTTCTCCTTCAATAGTTTTTATGTTAATCCCCATTTAAAGCCTAGATCACTTTTAGAAAGCAATAGGAAAATTTACAAATAAGATGTAGCTTATTCTTTGAAATGAGATTTTAATTGTTTTTGTCCTCCATTAATGAAACTGAAAAGGCTTGAAGTTAATAATAATTGGGTTTTATTTGATTTAGATTGTTAGAAGGCTTTACAGCCAATACTTAAATCATCACATTGCAATGTTTACAATCCTACTTTTTCTCAAGCTCTTTTATCCAAAAATGAAACTTAAAAAATATGGCCCTAAAGATCAAAATGCCTGTTTTTACTTATTTTATTAGATCCAGATATATTGCCTTTATTCTTAAAAAATTACTGACTTTCCATTCAATTCCTTTTATTCCTCTTTAAATGTGTGATTGTCTACCTTAAATTACCTCGGGATGTTTTCATAGAAATGCAGTCAACCATCTGAAAGTAATTTTTCTGTCTGGTATGTAGGGAGTTTGATGTGTGTATGTGGCATGCTTGTAGCTTAACATTCCTTACTACTCTCATTCTCATCAAAATATTGGCTAAAATAGTCAAAACAGATGTGTTTATGTGTGTATGTATGTATATATATTTTTTCTCCTTAGACTCTAGAGAAAACTTTTTTTGTGAGTGTTAAAGGGTTTGTCAGACTTAAGGAGAAATTTCTGTTTAGTCTTTTCTTAAACTCTTTGGTAACTGTTAGAGAGAAGATTGCTTCTAAGGTGCTATTTATCACCCTGAAATTTAATGATTTTAGCATGTTTGAAGAGAGAGTTTAAAAGATAGGGGGATAAATACAATTGAAAAAGGCAGCAATTCAATAGTATTTCAACAGACATCATGGGTAGCCTAAAATGGGAATGTTTCTACATATCCAGAGGCAGGACTTCTCTAGTTCTGACGTGATTACAAAACATCTCTCTAAGGTTTAATATGTTAAAAATGAAGGAGGTTAGTCAGGTTGACATCCCTGGTTAGAAGGAAGCAAGGGAGGGAGGAAGGGGAAAGGAAGGAAAAATGACGGAGGGGAATGGAAAGTTGACAAAGAGGGAGGAGAAGGGAACTATGAAAATAAAAAATTGATGATATAGCTCCCACCCTTTTCGGTCCAGTGTGTGCGGAATGTCCCATTTCCCTTTTAACAAGTTATCAGTCAGTAAATATTGAACAGTTACTATGTTTAAGGCACTGTGCTATGGGCTGGAGATACCACAGTAAACAACAGAGAAATTTTCCTTGTGAAATTTACATTCTAGAAGAGGGGCAGAATTCAAGCAACTGATTTAATAAATACTTATTGGACTATAAATGGCATGCTATGAAGAAAAAATACAACAGAAAATGAGAACAAATACAAAGAAACCCAACCAAGAGTAAAGTCAAGGAAAGTATCCCTGAAGAAATAACATTTTTGCTTAGCTCTGAAGGGTGTGGGTGTGAATTTTTAGCAAGAGGAAAGGAACACCAGAGGAGGACAGAGTCCTGGGTGCCATATGAAGATAATTTTACAAAGAAGGGAGTAGTCCTCTGTGTTAAAGCTAAGATAGATCAGAAAAGTCAAGGGACCTAAGAATTGTCTACTGGATTTTGCAACATGAAGGTGCTAGTGACCTTGACAAAATAGCAGTTTTGGTATAGTTTGGGGGCAAGAGCCTAATCAGAGTAGGTTCAAGAAAGAGAGAGGAGGAAATTCCACATAAAAGTGAGATCCTACACTATTTGTCTTTCTGTGTCTGGCTTATTTCACTTAGCATAATGTCCTTTGGATTCATTCATGTTATCACAGATTGAAGATTTCCATCTTTTTTATGGCTGAATAATACCCTGTTGAATACATATACCACATTTTCTGTATCCATTCATCCATTAATGGACACTTAGATTGTTTCCATATCTTAGCTATTATGAATAATGCTACAATGAATATGGGAGTTGATATATTTCTTCAAGATACTAATTTCATTTCCCTTGAATATATTCCCAGAGGTAGGGTTGCTGGATCATAAGATAGTTCTGTGTTTTTTTGAGGAACCTCAATACTGTTTTCCATTTTAAAGTTGAAATTTGAGAGTAGTCCTCATGTGTTCTCACCACACATATACTACACATATAAATGGTAACCATGCGAGGTGAAGGATGTGTTACCTAGATTTTGGTCATCATTTCATATCATATATGTATATTATATAATCATGTTGCACACCTTAAAAATCATTTTGTATGTATGGCCTTAATATGTAACATTTTTATTTGTCAATCATACCTCAATAAAGCTACAGAAGAAAGAAGGAGAGGAATTAGAGACTGAAAATATAAACAAGGCTTTTAGGAGTTTTTTCTGTAAAGGGGAACAGAGAAATGAGGTGGTAGAGTGGTAGTTTGTGGGTGAAGAGAGGTGGCATTTTGTTTTTTCAAAATTGGAGAATTACAGCATGTTTCTTTGCTAATTGGAATCATTGGGTAGAAAGGGAAAAATTGATGCTGCAGGAGAAAGAAACGAACATTGTTCAAGAGATACCTTTGAGTAAATAAGAGAGACTAGGATCCAGTGAACAGCTCAGTAATTTGGAATATCCATAATGTCTAGTATCCTTCCATTCAAGCATTCAAAAAAAAAAAAAAACTTTAATCAGTACCTGCTCTGGGTCAAAGTATTTGCCAGGAGCACTTATAACAAAGATACCTAAGACCTAGTTTCTGCAAAAAAAGTAGAAAAACCTCTAACAGACAGATATATATATAATACAGTTTAATAATATATAATAATACAAATATACCAAAAGCACTAGGAAGGAGCCCAGGACAGTGGGCAATTAGCTCTGCCAAAGGGCATTGTGGCATTTGCAACTGCACTAAATATGCTTTATTATCTAAGGAAGAAGTTAGTTTATTTTCAAGCAATTCTGTACGGTAGTATTAAAACATAGCAATTCCATTTTAAAACAAGTACTTTAGATCAATATAAAGTACTTCATCCTTGTCAGTGTTCTTAAAATTATATTTAGTGTTCTATTTGTGTTTAATTACAGCTAAATATAGTTCATAATAAAAAAGACTGCTTACCTTTAATTTCAGAATAAAATTCAAACAAAATCTAAAAATAATGATTTTTCAACTCTACTACATTTATTAGAATACAGATACACAGTGCACAATTCTCACCTGTCTGTAAATCCAAGTTAAAAAGGTCCAGATGTGCAATAGATATGAAAGCCAAGTAACAAAGTAGTTTAACTGTGTGACACTAGCACAGAGATATCACAAGGCTTATGATAGGGTATCAAATGTACTCTACAGTTAATAAATGCTTTGTGCTTAGAGGAGTAAAACAATTATGAGGTAGTGGTCAGCAAAATTCTTAAATGGGCTCTTTTTTTTTTACTATGTTCTTGGCTATAATTATTAATTTTCATCATTAATTAGTAAATGTAAGTGTCATTACCTAAAGAGATGTCTTAAAAATTTTCAGATTATTTTTAGAGATATTATTAATTTATGTACAGTTACATAAAGAATGAGTCAAATGTGTTTAATAAGCCTTTACAAACCATACAAACCTACAAGTATTTTTACTTTTATTTTATTTAAAAATACTTTTAGGTTTGTATGTATTAAAATACATATATTAATAATAGTGTACATTTGATTTAAATCTAAAAATGATGTTTATAGTACCCTTTTATTTTTAGCCAGTAGTACTACAGCAACAAGCCGTAAAGTTGTTTTTCCATTTGAACTTTGCTGTCTTGTGAAATTAAAATACTGCTATACATGCAGTAGCAAACATTTCTAAGCTGCACTCAAAGATCTCTGTATTTGGAATTAGAAATAATTTAAGCTATTGTTTCTTTTTCAACTTGCCAAGGACTGCTATTTATGTAAGAATGTTACCTCATTCTCTTATTAAGTCTGTTTCAATACTGCAGCACAATAAAAAAAATTATAAAAGGAGCAATAGTTATAAGAATATGATTTCTTAATTATTAACTAATACTTCTAAAAATGGTTATTTTTACTTGCATTGCTAAATTCATAGCTTTATAATCAATAAAAGCAAAAGCCTGATGTCTTACAAAAGTACATTTTAATTAAGATTTTGGTGTTTTTTATTTAATTCAATATCTTTTTCTCAATTTTATGTTAGCAATATATAGTATACTTCTATTTAAAAATCACCAAAAAGTGTTTAATCTTCTGCAAAATTTCTCCTGTGGTTAATAATAGAACCAGACATATCAAAGGTTTAATTACATACCTCAATGACTTAGCTTATTGAGAATCTCAAAAGATGACCCAAAATACAACAAATACAATTATGTATTTCATATTCTGTGTGTGAAGTATGTTTCTTCTTGTTTTTGTACATATATATTTGACTTTAAACAACCAATCAATTCTTTGAAAAGCATCAAACTACTTTCAAATAAGATATAGAGCACATAAAACAACTGCTTATTTATTGCATTATTCACATTCTGAAAGATTTTCTTGGTGACATGTAGAAACAGTGTTAGACTTGTTAATTGCTTCAGTTTCAGTGCACATGATGAAATTGAGTTTATTTTAAAAACCAAATTCTGAAGAAATAAGTTGTAGTTTTGAAAACACAGAATTCAGAACATTGAAAATCTGGATAACTGAATATGCCAAGCAGTTGAATAGACATGACAAAAGAGACCTTTCCTAAAACCTTTACACCACGCTGGAAGGACAGAATATATCGACCTGCATCAGCTCTCCCTAAGCTTTCCCTTTGTAAACAGATCTACTCCATGAGAATTTTGTAATCTTAGATGACTGTCTATAAATTCATTTGCATACTTTGAAAAGAAGCCATTAAATAAACACTATATTTTTTTGGCTCATTTATAATTTTATCATATCTAGTTCATTTTCAGATTTTCCAGGAGCTTAGCAAAATATACTACGTAAACTCTATCATTCATTGTACATAATATAAATCCATAATGTTACATTTTCTGTAGGAACAGAATTAGAAGTCTCCTAATGGAATTTTTTTTAATACATAGACTGATCATAGTAATTGATCATGAAATTTAGCTGGGCAAGGAGGGAAATGAAGAGGATATACAGTGACCCAGAGGTGTCACAAGGTGAGAAGATCAGTAGACTAAGGGGGAGGATATTTGGACTTGGAGTGCTGTAGGGATGCACTAGAAATACAGAAGGTGATAGTGAAAAGTGGGATACTTGAAGGGATTACAGCCTTGGGAGAGGACAGGATTAAGCATATGACTACGGGTAAGGGAGAAGGAGAGAACCTCGAGAAACTCAGTGACCAGAGTATTGGAGGGTGAATATTGAAGTCCCCAAGAATCATGGCACAAGTTTCAACCCTGGAAGTACATACTTCCCAACTGTGTGTCCTTGGACCAGTTACATAACTTGTCTCAATTTCTTCATCTGGTAAAATGAGGGTAAGGATAATATATTTCTCATAAGTATGAGGATTAAACAATTTAATATAAAAGCACCTTAGTATTGATATATGAGTTAGTACTGTTGTCATGATCATCAAAATCATTGTTATGATCCAGTCCTGTGTGTGTCTTTGCTTTTCATTTAAAGTGTATTTAGCAATTATTTTATGCCAGGCATTGTGCTCGGTATCCTTTTTAAAGTTTTGTATATGATTTTCTTTGGCCCTTTTGTGCTTCAGGAATTTCAAGTTGGTCAAAAATAATACACTGAAGCCTCACCAAAAAGTTATCCTTGAAGTCTGTGCCATGAGTTCTGCTTGCTTAAAGTAAAATGCTGTTTAGTAAGAATATAGACCTAGAGGGGAAGCAGAATAGACCAAAGCAGTGATTACTTGGATCTGGAAACTAGACTTGTTCACAATAGCAAAAGAGATGCTTGGGGAGAGAGCCAGCTATAGGCCATAAAAGGGAATCTAACCATATTGCTGAAGCATGGTGGTATATCCAGAATGTATTGTGACAGGAGTTGGGGGGCAGACAAGATGGGAAGTTAGCATTGTAGTGTTTCAACATGAAACAGTGGATTAATGTCCTTGCAAGCAGGTTAAACGCAAGGGGCTAGTATCTTGGAGATTGGCTATCAAGATGTAGGCACTTGGGCATTGAAGAACAAGACAGAAGATGAAGTAAAATCCCTAAAATAATGTACTCTTTGTAAAGAACCATACACTTAAAGTCAAGGGCTCCTAAGAAAGTAAACCTAGGCTATTCTTAATTATTTATAAAAGAATGCCTTAAGATTGCATTATCATCTGGCCAATTACTACAGGCAGTTTCACCTTCTGGCTCAAAACACACATTTTTCATCTACACAAATGCCAACCATAACGTTGCATATGGGTGAGTGTGTTTTGCAGACTGTAGCTAAAAATCAGTGTTAAGTTTGAGCGGACATGGGGAAGAAAAACAATGTGATGTGAATTTTGTTCTCTGTGTTTAGGCAAGCTACGACCTATATCTATGCCAGTGGAATATAATTGGGTGGGGGACTATGAAGATCCAAATAAGATGAAGAGAGATAGTAGAAGAGGTAAGTGTTCTAGAATTTCAGTGTAGGCTGGGTTGTTGGAACAAAAAGCAAATTTAAATGTTCTTTAAATAGGATGTTATGGCTTCAGTGGAAAACTTCATTCTGTCATTGACTTTATGATACACCCAAACCAACTCAGACCAGCATTTAACTATCTTGATATGGTATTAAATAGATATCTTCTCTGAATGTCTCTTAAGGGATTCAGGGTAGATAAGAACACTGTTAAAAAATAAATATCTGATTGTTATTTGAAAGTTACTATTTGGAAAACAAGGTCAGAAGTGTGAAACTGCATAAAAGAGTTAAGTTCAGTGAATAGGAAGAGATTGTAATCAGTCCCCATTGGTCCGCAATGCAAACTCATTACTTTTGTATTAGTAAAATCTTAAAATGAGCATTGACATACATGAGTAAAGCTAATGGAAACTGGGCCAGTGACTCTAATGAAAACCATATAGAAATGGAAAAAAAATGCTTTGCTTTTTTTTCTCTTCTGTTTGCTGTTCAGGGTTATCTTCTTACTTGGGGGTGGGCTACACTTGAAGTATCTACCAAAAGTAAGTTTTTATGTTCACTTGTCCTGCTGTTGAGGTGAGCCGTAAAGAGAGCTGCTGAAAGTCTCACTACTAAGTGGGATTTGACCAACTGTGGATATGGTAGGCTACTTCTGCTTTCAGAAATAGAGAGCCATAAAGTTGTAGATAAAAAATAAAACAAAGCAAAAAAGTATTCATAGAACCTCAGCTCACTAAGCTTCCTTCATAAATATTGAACCCATTTGCCTGTTATTTCTAGCCACTGTACAGAATTTGCCATACAGGGATAACCAAGCACGAATATTTGCTTTATTAGTCTATTCAACACTGGTTTTATGGAGTGAGCGTTTCAGAAAATGTTAGTGAATACAGGAACATTGACAGATTCCTTTACATCTATGTATTCATTCCATTTTCCAAACTTTAGTTTCTAACTTCATTTGTTTTATAGAATTAATCAAGAAAAAATAAAAAGAGAAACGCTTATCATACGCCATTTCTGAGTCACTGTTTTGGGAGTTCATATGATAGTGCTATCTTGGGGGAAAAATGCCTTATGAAGTTCTAAGTGCTGGCTATCAGTGTAAGCATAGATTTTATGAACTGAGTTTCCTGATTCAGAATGTGGGCCTTAAGTTGTCCAAAAATGCTACCTAGTCAGTTAGAAGTCAGTGTTTGTCATCAATTTTAGCAGAATCCCACTGGGGGAACTTGTTAAAAATTGTATGAGCCACACACCCAGAACTACTGATTCAAGCTTCAGTGATTCTCATGTAGTTGGTCCAGAGATAAAATCTGGAGAAATAATCTATAGGCTATTTCTGATTGCCCTATGATCCCAAATAAGGTTCTCTATATTTTCACTACATAGGTATTTTATAAATAATCCAGTTACATTTCTGAAATGACATCTAATAGCACAATTAGGAGAGAATGGTAAATTTGGAATATTTGCATATTTATATTGGTGTATTTATCTGTTTTTATATAGAAAACTCTCTACTCCGATATATGAGCAATGAAAAAATTGCTCAAGAAGAATACATGTTTCAGAGAAACAGCAAGAAGGACACAGGGAAGAAGTCTAAAAAGAAGAGTGATAAGAGTAATAGCCCAACTCACTATTCACTGCTACCTAGTTTGCAAATGGATGCACTGAGACAGGACATCATGGGCACGCCTGTGCCGGAGACCACACTATACCACGTAAGTAAAATTTCAAAGACTCTGTGCTACAGCTTTTATTGGGAGCCTGGCAAATGACTCTTTGGGGGTAAATTCCAGATATTGTATGTTTATCCCTTTGCCAGATTTCCACAAAAGATCCTAAGTTTAGAAAATTTTTAAAAAACCTTGATGGCTTGATTTGTTCTTTAGTTCATCTGTTCAGTGAGTTCATATGTTGTACCAGGTTCAATTTTTTAATGAAATCATAGGCTCAAAGTGACAGAGAATGATAATTAATTAGTTGATTAATCACCTAAAATAATAAATAGTAAATGGATGGCTATCAAGTTCAAATTAAAGATAAGATTTTTAATATATTCATGATTTCATTTAAAAATGAGCATCACGGGGTGCCTGGGTGGCTCAGGCGGTTAAAGCATCGACTTCAGCTCAGGTCATGATCTTGCATTTCATGGGTTCGTGCCCCACATCAGGCTCTGTGCTGACAGCTCAGAGCCTGGAGCCTGCTTCCGATTCTGTGTCTCCCTCTCTCTCTCTGCCCCTCCCCTGCTTGTGCTCTGTCTCTCTCTGTCCCTCAAAAATAAATAAATGTTAAAAATTTTTTTTTTTAATGAGCATCTCTTGGGGCACCGGGGTGGCTCAGTCAGTTGAGTCCGACTTCAGCTCAGGTTGTGATCTCATGGTTCGTGGGTTTGAGCCCCGTGTCAGGCTCTGTGCTGACAGCTCATACATAGGCTGGAGCCTGCTTGGGATCCTGTGTCTCCCTCTCTCTCTGACCCTCCCCTGCTCATGCTCTCTCTCTGTCTCTCTCTCTCTCTCTCTGTCTCTCTCTCTCTCTCTGTCTCTCTCTCTCAAAAATAAATAAACATTTAAAAATTTCAAAAACCAAAAAAATAAAAATGAGCATCTCTTACCTATTAGTCTTGGAGCATGATGCTCAAGGCAAAACTGAGAACACATAGATAGCGCATTATTATATGGAGAGAAAGAAACACCAAGAGTTCTGATGTAAATTGATTGTTGTAATGGGTGGGTACAAGAAGTGTAGGAGGGTTAGGGGAGGGGGGCAGCCTTAGCTTTCTGGGAAAGTGAGAAAAGATTTAGAATGTGGAGTGTTTGTGTGAAGAGTGAAAGATAAGTAGCAGTAGTATGGGGAGAAGTATATGGAGGTGCACCACATTCTCTTGTGTGAGAATATGGTATGTTCCAGGGACTTCATGATGCTCAGAATTACCAGTTCACTAAAAACAGAGGGAAAGCACATGAGGAGGGGGCAGTAGATGGGCCTAGAGAAGTAGGCAGGGCTTAGGTCAGGAATTTCAAGATAAAGTACTTAGGCTCTTTCTTGCAGTGAAAAAAAAATTATTGAAGAATTTTGAACTGGGGACTGAAATGATGAGAGTGGCTTGTTGTATCCCTCTGTTGCATAGCACTAATGAAGAGGTAGGAGGCCAAAGTCAAAGCCATTATACCCAGGCTAGGTGGATGATGAGAAAGTAGGACAGTAGCACTGTGGAGACTGAGAATCTTGTTAGCCAGAACATTCAGTTAACAAAATCAACCCATTGTATGCCATTTTCATTAAAAGGGAATTTGTTGTGCCAATGTAACTGTAGCTTCTTACTAGGAGCCCTTAAAAAACATGGATTACAAGTTTTTAAGTAATTTCAACAACTCTTCTTGGTGATCAGAATATTAAAAATTTTTAATCTGTCACATGGTAGAAGGTATACCATCTAGGTATATAAAGTGTGTAAGATTTAATCATTTATACTTGAATTACTTTTCTCAGCAAATCTTTTAAATCATCTTCTTATTCTATAGCTCTCTCATAAAACTAGAGTGTAGAAAAATATCTTCATTTATTTGGGTTGAAGTAGGAGAGCAGTTAGCACTCCTAGGTATTCATTCTGTACCCTCTCCAAGCGTCTTCCCCTCTAAGAGAATAATGCCTGTCTCAAAACCTGATCCCCTAAGTGACTGACAAATCAAATGATTATATTTGCCACAAACATTCGTAGTCAGTCTGAATCTTAGCTGCGTGAAGGGGACCACTTTCGCTCTCACTGTCAGAAATGCTGTCTGAACACCAGGCTCCCTCTAGAATCTAGTGCTCCAGTCAAAAATCCTAAACATGAGAGACAGCTGATCTATTCAAGAAGGAAGTTGGTAGTGAGAGATGAGACTCAAAAAGGAAGAAGAGGCCACTTCACCCTGAGCATGTAAACTATTGAAGAGGTTGGATTTATCCTAAAAGCAGCAGTAAGCCATTGAAGGCACTTTTAAACACTCCCCCTGTGCCATCCTGTTGTGCACATCTGGACAGTAGTATACTGTGAGGGAAGAAAATAGATGAATGTTGTGGATTGTGGTTTTACCTTATGGAATATAGTAAAAAGTGAATCAAACTGGTAATCAGGAATATCCCTGAGTATTGAGTATTGTAGAGGAATATAAACTGTTACCACTTTTCTGAAGGGCATTATTTAGTTACATGTTATCAAGAGGTAGGTCTAGTAACTTCACTTCTAGAAGATTATTCCAAGAAAGAAATCAGTCTCCTTTTTGCCTCCTACTTTTATTAATGTGTCCTGAGTCTGTAAGAAGGTATTTCCAAGACAGGTGATATTTATCCCAACTAACTTTTGACAGAGGGACAGCATGTAAGGAATATTCTTAATTATGTCAGGGGGTGGGGAGCAGGGGAGTCCTGCATTGTAACACTGACCCACTAATCCCGTAGTAGAAGTATTGACACTTTCTAACTCTATTCCTTGTTTTAAAATAATTGCTAGCCCCAAAATGTATGCCTAACCAATGTTCAAATGCCTATAACCAACATTCAAAGGAGAAAACATTTATTAGTGAGGTTTTCACTAGGCTCTGAGTTCCCTTGAGGACAGTTATCAAGGGAGCTTCCACATTTATTGTCTTTCAAACCTCATAACAACCGCATTTGCAAATGACAAAACTCAAACTCAGAAGGATTATATGATTTACCCAAAACTGTGTTGCAAAAAGTGTGAGCGTAAGGACTGGAACCCAGATCACCTACTCCAGTGATCTTTGCACACTCTACCCTGCTTCTCTGTGCATGGTAGGATTCCTTCCACAAATGAATTTATGCTTTAACAACTAATTGAATGAATTTTCAAAAAGTTTAAGAAACATGTGTGTTCACATGTTGATTTTGATAACATTTTCAGTACCTGGATTGATTTGTACCCAGATTTCTCTTTTTCTCTGTGTTCCTATTTTTTATTAAGTTCAGAAAAAACATACAGAGGCACTGCTGTTATAAAGCACAAGTAGTTATTTGGCATGATATATTGCTGAGACTGTGGAAGATTGTAATTAATATTGCCTGGACCTTGGAGACAAAACAACATACACTTAAATGATTGCTTTTTATATTTTGCAGGAATACTTGGTTGTTTTTGTTTATACACACCTATTTAAAAATTAAAGTATTTTTCCTTATGTTAAATTGTCCTAAAACAGAAGATCAATATCAGTATTTCATCACCTTCATGATGAACCACTCATCTTCATTCTTACAGTTATTCATTTGGATAGCACAGCCATTTTGAATGGAATGGGGCTGAAGTGGAAGTGGACTATGAAACCTGAGTACTGAGTTTCATAACTGCTATCTCTGTTGTAATATAGTAACTCCCTGTGCTCTGGGTTCAAATTTAGAGAAAATTTAATTGAATTTAATGGCAGGATTATATCAATTTTAAATACCCTTTAAACAATTTACGAAAAGAATGGTGTGTGTGTGTGTGTGTGTGTGTGTGTGTGTGTGTGTGTGGCAGAGAGGGAAGACGGGGTTCCCTCTAAGCAGAACCAGATTATAATCCCCAGTGGTCTGTTTTGGAAGGCAGCTCAATAAAAATACACAAAACAAGGCAAATACAATTTGGTTTTACTGTTTGACTCATTGCGCTTTGCAATTATAGCAGAAATGTTTATTTCATAATAGAGAAGATTGAGACATCTGTGGTATTGTAAAATACACAGATTTTTATTAATTACATATATTTGTTATTCCAGTTTATATATTTTTCTTAAAGTTACTTAAAAGGAAATCACTCACTATGCTCTAACCACCCTGATCATCTACTTTTTGACATGCTGTGCCCTATACTGAAACTGTTTTTACCCCTTTTTCCCCTCCTGGCTGACTTCTATCTAAATGTGAAATTACACAGAGGCTTTGCACGATTACTACTACCCTAAACTAAATCAGCTTCTTCTATTACAATCTCTTAGCACTCTCTATATTTTCTTCAAAACCTTTTTTTATGATTTGTAAGTATATGCCTAGTTATGTGATTGTCTGCCAAGTGTCTTTCTCCCTTGTACATAGTAGGGAGGACATGTCCACATGCATGACAGAAAAGGATAGCTTTCCCATTTTGTTCAGCATTATATTTCAACACCTAATATAGGTATAGTAACTTATAAATGCTCAGTAAGCATGTGATGAATAAATGAATGAATGAGTAAATGTGACAATAACTTCATTGCCTGTCTCAGGATATCTCCATTGTTGTCCTCAGCCTGCAAACAGCTACCTCCATGTCGTAGGCCAGCCCTGCTCAGCACAAACAGGCCTTCACTTGGAATGTATGCATAATGGGAATTCCCAGGAACTTATTACCATAGGCTCAGTGTCCCATGTGCCAGAGGAGAGTCCTAGGACTCTGAATATCCTCTCTCATGTTTATCTAGTCCACATTACTAAATTCTGCTTTGGTTCTTGCTTCTTATTCATCACTACCATCTCATTATGGAGGTCGCAATATACCTTTCTGCCAAGCATGTTACTTTTTGAAAAGACTGTAATTTTATTTTACCTACTCACTGATTCTCTGTCTGAAAATGTAGGAGTTGTTAGCTACCAAAGCCCTCATCTGACCTTGAGAGCAAAGGAAGAAAAGCCAGACAGCAGTGTGTGTGTGTGTGTGTGTGTGTGTGTGTGTGTGTGTGAGAGAGAGAGAGAGAGAGAGACAGAGAGACAGAGAGACAGAGAGAGACAGAGACAGAGAGACAGAGACAGAGACAGAGGGAGTGGGAGAGGGAGAGAGAGGGAGAGAGAGAAATTGAAATGTAGTGATAAGCTGGGAATGCAAATTGGTGCAGCCGCTCTGGAAAGCAGTGTGGAGGTTCCTCAGAAAATTAAAAATAGACCTACCCTATGACCCAGCAATAGCACTGCTAGGAATTTACCCAAGGGATACAGGAGTACTGATGCATAGGGGCACTTGTACCCCAATGTTTATAGCAACACTCTCAACAATAGCCAAATGATGGAAAGAGCCTAAATGTCCATCAACTGATGAATGGATAAAGAAATTGTGGTTTATATACACAATGGAATACTATGTGGCAATGAGAGAGAATGAAATATGGCCTTTTGTAGCAACGTGGATGGAACTGGAGAGTGTGATGCTAAGTGAAATAAGCCATAAAGACAAAGACAGATACCATATGGTTTCACTCTTATGTGGATCCTGAGAAACTTAACAGAATCCCATGGGGGAGGGGAAGGAAAAAAAAAAGAGGTTAGAGTGGGAGAGATCCAAAGCATAAGAGACTCTTAAAAACTGAGAACAAACTGGGGCGCCTGGGTGGCGCAGTCGGTTAAGCGTCCGACTTCAGCCAGGTCACGATCTCGCGGTCCGTGAGTTCGAGCCCCGCGTCAGGCTCTGGGCTGATGGCTCGGAGCCTGGAGCCTGTTTCCGATTCTGTGTCTCCCTCTCTCTGCCCCTCCCCCGTTCATGCTCTGTCTCTCTCTGTCCCAAAAATAAATAAAGACATTAAAAAAAAAAAAACTGAGAACAAACTGAGGGTTGATGGGGGATGGGAGGGAGGGGAGGGTGGGTGATGGGTATTGAGGAGGGCACCTTTTGGGATGAGCACTGGGTGTTGTATGGAAACCAATTTGACAATAAATTTCATATATTGAAAAAAAAATAAAAATAAAACCCTTTAGATAAAGAATGATTAGATTCAGGTCTTTTTTTTCCTTGATATGATATACATATGACAACTTGCTCTCACATTAAAGCTGCTGTACTAAATCCATAAACAAAATAATAATTTATTTTAAATCTACATGCTGACATGCCAGAACAAGTAAAATTTGATTATGGATCCATACAACATGCAGGTATAGTTTCATAAACTGATTAATTTAAAATAGATTTAGAGTAGGTGTTCAAAAATCTGGATAATCTTTTCATAACATTCCAACATTTATATGGTTTGTCTTAGGATGTAACAGCAAACATTCATTTGTTGTTTTACTTCTGATAATTACTTTTATCCATCCTCTTCAACTTGTGAAGGTATTTTTGGTGGAACTCCTGGAGGAAGGAGGTGGAGAACGGTCAAAACACTTTTTTTAACTTAACATTATGAAACAGACACTATTCTAAGTAGTTTATAAATCTTAACTTATTTAATCTTCATAACAGCCTTATGAGGAAGGTGCTGGTGTTATTCTCATTTTACAGATTAGGAAACTGAGGCACATGGATTAAATAAATAGCAAGTGGTACAGCTGGAATTTGAACATTAGCACTGTGCCTCTTACCATTCTATATTGCCCCTCAAAAAAATAAATAACATAATTTAGCAGAAACTCTACAGCAATTCTAGTAGTATCAACCATGTGTAAAGCTCAATCTAAATACTGTAGAATATATATTAACTAATAATAATGCAACTGCTGCTATTAATGAGGGCTAACATTTATTGATTGCTTTCTCAGTTCCTATCCTAAGAAATTATACACATTATCTCATTGAATCCTCAAATTGACCTTGTGAGGTTGCTACTATTTTTATATCTATTTTGCAGAACTGAAACACAGAGTTTACCTTACTTACAGTCACACAGCTAGAAAGTAGCAGACTTAAGATGTGAGTTCAAGCAGTGTGGCTCCAAATTTCACATTTTTAGGTGAATAACGCCATTTCTACTCATAAGTGTCTTACCATCTATTAGAGAAGACAGACGTATTATCACAATGATGCAAACTATGCTATATTGTCAAGATATAAACATTTATAATGAAATTTATCTGTATTCTTAAAGGTTAGTTTGTCTAATCACTACCTGACTTGGCTGCATTGTTTCAGGATCAATGAAACAAATAAATTTTGGTGGCTAAAAGCCATCTCTGACCTAACAGTTGTTTATAACAACCACTTTTTCTGCATTTTTACTTTACTCACTTGGACAGCAGCCATAGTACAGTGTTACATGATGTTTTCTTCACCAGGGTGCATGCAGACATGTTAGATATACATTATAAACATTATTGTATTCCCATTTGTATGTTTTTTTTGATTCCCTATGGATGACTTGATTATTTATAGAGTGTTAATGTCATATTAAGAGTAGTTTAGGGCACCTGGGTGGCTTGGTCGGTTAAGCGTCCGACTTCAGCTCAGGTCATGATCTTACAGCTCCTGGGTTCAAGGTCCTCATCAGGCTCTGTGTTGACAGCTCAGAGCCTGCAGCCTGCTTGGGATGCTGTGTCTCCCTCTCTCTCTTTCCTTCCTGCACTCACGCTCTGTCTCTGTCTCTCAAAATTGAATAAACGTTAAAAAAAATTGATTTTAAAGAGTAGTTTTAGCAAAACCCTGCACAAGAACAACCTGGACTGTGAAAAGCCTTTCCTGTTGGGCCATTTTACCAGAGCAGTATTCTTCAAGTACAGGCAATCCTTGGCAAAGGGCTCCTACTGGCTGATGCTTGATGCAGTGATTCTTATGGGCAAATAACACATTTCACAGACTTTCATTTTCACTTGTGACTGGATATTGCTTACTAGTAACCTACAATATAATTGTAAAAAGTTACAAATTAAATAATCTTAAATAATGTATTGATAGAGTTTACCGAATATTCTAACTCACTGTTTCTCCAAGAAGCCTGGTATCCATGCAGCTGAGGGTGTAATTGAGCTATTACTATACAAGCATGAACAAATGTAGACAGTTCAGGTTCCTGCCATTTTCAGGTGGAATGCTATATTGATAATGTCATTAGGATTTGTTTTAAGTTATCTGTAGTTTTTGGTTGCTGTTTCCTTTTCATTATAAACTATGATTAGATTTCATCACTTTTGGTTTTAGTTTGTTTTAGGTTGCTTGCTCTTTTACCTTCTAGCATATGATTCACATTACACACGATTTTCTAAAAAATGATACTATGAATCATCCAGACCACATGGTACTTATACAGTCATAAAGTGGGGACAAATGGACCATCGAGTCTGTTGGTCTGTCTTAGGGGGCCACAGTCAAAAACTGTTAAGACCCACTACTTTAGATGGAAGCCAGTCTTTTCGGTTTCATGTTTGAACAAATGTAGGTTTCCTTCTGCTAGTTCCTGGTTAGATAATGGCTGTCAGGAAGCACAACACCAAATCTGGCTTAATTAGTGAGGCATCATGCAAAACAGGACACAAAACAAATGAATTAGGAATTACTGAGTTGAAATTTATTAAATTTGAATCTTATTACAAGTTCCTTGTTGCCTTTGGAAAAATAAAACCTAAATTCTGAGGCGAGGTCTCTGACTTGTTGTTAAGGTCAATATTTGGAGATATACCTGCCTTGATCAGAGAGGTTAAAGAAGCCCCATTCTCTCATGTTGTAGACCTATGTCGTCCAGCTTTCTAGCCACAGAAAAATTTCCTCAAATTTTGTTGGCAGTAGGCCTTTTTCACTCTGATAATCATCTCACCCACATTACTTCACCACCATAACTCCTTTAATCAAACATGTCAAGTCTAATAAAATGCCAGGTAAAATTATTTTACCCCTAGAACTCTTTAAAGCCTCTCCTGGTTGAAGGACCATAATCTATATCAAATTATTTTCTTCACTCTACTCCTAAAATCTATTACCCCCTTGATGGTTTTAGCATCCTCCAATTCCACAAAACTATATATAGGCCTAGTGATTCGTCATGTATACACAAATCTCATCCAAAGATTCCTGTTTTGTTTTTAAATATGAAATTTATTGTCAAATTGGTTTCCATACAATACCCAGTGCTCATCCCAACAGGTACCCTCCTCAATACCCATCACCCACCCTCCCCTCCATCCCACCCCCATCAACCCTCAAGTTTGTTCTCAGTTTTTAAGAGTCTCTTATGTTTTGGCTCCCTCCCTCTCAAACCTTTCTTTTTTTTTTTTTTTCTTCCCCTCCCCCATGGTCTTCTGGTAAGTTTCTCAGGATCCACATAAGAGTGAAAACATATGGTATCTGTCTTTCTCTGTATGAGTTATTTCACTTAGCATGACACTCTCCAGTTCCATCCATGTTGCTACAAAAGGCCATATTTCATTCTTTCTCATTGCCACGTAGTACTCCATTGTATATATAAACCACATCTTCTTTATTGATCCATCAATTGATGGACATTTAGGCTCTTTCCATAATTTGGCTATTGTTGAGAGTGCTGCTATAAACATTGGGGTACAAGTGCCCCTATGCATCAGCACTCCTGTATCCCTTGGGTCAGTTCCTAGCAGTGCTATTGCTGGGTCATAAGGTAGATCTATTTTTAATTTTTTGAGGAACCTCCATACTGTTTTCCAGAGCGGCTGCACCAGTTTGCATTCCCACCAACAGTGCAAGAGGGTTCCCATTTCTCCACATCCTCGCCAGCATCTATAGTCTCCTGATTTGTTCCTTTTAGCCACTCTGATTGGCATGAGGTGGAATCTGAGTGTGGTTTTGATTTGTATTTCCCTGATGAGGAGTGACATTGAGCATCTTTTCATGTGCCTGTTGGCCATCTGGATGTCTTCTTTAGTGAAGTGTCTATTCATGGCTTCTGCCCATTTCTTCACTGGATTATTTGTTTTTCGGGTGTGGCATTTGGTGAGCTCTTTATACATTTTGGATACTAGCCCTTTGTCCGATATCCCAGACTACATGTCTGCATCTCTTGGCCCATACCTGGTATGGCAATGAAGTTTAAGGCACAGTTGTTGACTACTGTTCCGTTCTAGTTTCTTGAAGGTAACTTTTTGAAAAACAGTGTTAAATTGTTTGCAGCCTTCATGGACTCTTCATTGGCTTTTGGCTCAGGCAGCAACTGGCAGTGGGCCAAAGGTCACTGACTGAACCTAGAATCTCAGTTGTAAACTATATTGCTAAATCTGTTTTTTACCATCTCTGCAAATATCAGGCTAAGCCAAGAACAGGATCCTAATAGGCTTGAACCCAAAACCATGTTGAGAAATATATCAGTGTTTCAGTTCCTTTTCTTAATGTGAAAATAATTTTAAATTAACTAGATACAAACTTTCCTCCTATAAGAAAGAGTAGATTAAGTTATCTTCTCATATTTCCTTTTATTATAAATTTGGAGTGGCCTCAAGAGAGAGTGGTTCTAGTATTTAACCTCCTCTGGATAAAAGAAGAGAATTGTTTTTTCTGAGATTCAGATGGCCAAGAATAATGCTGTACATATAGAACATGAGCTTAAAGTCAGCTGTATGAACCTAGACACATTTCTGAACCTCAGTTTCTCAGTAAAAAGAGGATAATACTTACCTAACATGACTATTTCACAATTAAATCATATGTTGTGTATAAAGTTTTTTTCACTGCACTGGGTACATAGTAACTACTTTAATGCCATATGGAACAGAAATTAATCTGTATACGTTGGAAGGGAATTAACTTCCTGTCGAGCAAATCAGAAAGCTTTTTAGGACTAAAACGTGTGTTTTCTTTGGACATTAATGAGTGTAGCAGTTAGGGTTAAATCAGGGAAGAAGCACTAAGTGACATGGAATAAAGGACTAGATCTTACTCATTTGAGGAGCTGGTTAAGATGCCTCAGCACAGCCAGTGATCATGAAGAAAATCTGGATGTGAAGCCAGGGAGAGCAAGATAAACTAGAACCCATGAGCACAAACTTGAGCCTTGCCTCCAACTTCAACAACAAAGCTGATGCCTTCCACCATGGAGATTCACAGGCTCCCAGTCCAGCACTTCAAGGAGCTGAAGTTGTGGGTTCAGCTGCTGACTCATGCATATGAACAAGCAGCTGAACAGTGACAATGTATGTGAGCCACAGCAGTGACTGACATCCTACACCAACCTTCAGAGCATAAGGGCTGCTGCCTCACTTGTGTTCTCCAAAGTTCACACAAATTTATTTGTGGCCAACCCAAACTAGAACCATATAGAGAAGGGAATTCTGAAACACATACTTCCAGCTTTGCTAAAGTGGCACAGGAGGAAGCCAGCACACTGAGGTTTCCTTTTCTGTGGCCACTGTAGGTGCCTACCAGGTTAAATCTTCTTTGAAAATTGTCTAAGGACAGCCCGTATGAACATCAGTGGTAAAGTGAAAAATTCTAAATTATCATAAATCTGGAATGAACTCAGGGGACAGTCCACCTCTCTGAAGGTATCATCCCTATAGCCCACTGACTTAATCTTCCAAAGCATATACTGGAAAATCCAACTTCAAATTGTCATTTATCTATCTTTAATCAAGAAATTGACTAATAGAAGTAATAATTAGGATAACATGTCTAATCTACCTGAAGGGGTTTGTACTTAATACAATATGTCTAACAGTTCCTTAAAGAATCTCTTTGCATACTCTGAGGAGGAGTACCACAAGGCTGATACCTGGACCACGTTACCTTAGCCACTTAGTGAATCTCCTTCACATAGTTGCATTGCATCCTGTCCTCATTTTGTAATCAGATGACTACCCTAAGAAACAACCATATGAAATCCAATTCTTTGTTTACTATGAAAATATTTTTAAGGATACTGTGTTTTCAACTCCTTTGTGTCCTCCCCCATATATGTTTTTATAATTGGCTAAAAGCATTGGCTCCCTGTGATAACAATGTATGGAAAATATCTGATACAGTATCTGGCACTGCAATAGTACACAAATATTCTTAGTATCTTTCCTTCAACCATACTCCCAAAATGTCCTCACCAGTGGGATGAGAACAAGCCAAACCTAGTCTAGGTACATTTAAGGCAACCAGTCTAGAGAAGTGGCAGCAAACATCAGGCCCTGTAGAAATCTAGTTTTTCATATCTGAGCTTGCATAAATTGCTTTCTTTCTCTTACTCAGTCTTCTCATTTACAAGATGAGTGTAACACTGCAGAGAGGACTCTGGAAAATGCCATCTAAATTGATACCATAATGATGATTTGATTCCTGCTGCAAACACAGAATTAAAAAAAATTCCCATCAAGTTCTTCTTTCCCTTCTGTTAGATAAAAACAGTTTTGCTTTCTTAGTCTCAAAATTGTGTGCTACTAGATGGCCTACTAGATGGTTCAGTATGGAAGAGAAGGATCAGTATGATTTACCTTTTCAACTATTTTATTATCATATAGAATGACTTATAAAACTTTCTAAATTTAATTTTTATTTTTACCCAGTATTCTCTTTGAAAGATTTTCTGATACAAAAAAAAAATCTCCAGATCAAGGAAACTGCAGCAAAAGTAGCAGATGTAGAAACATTTGAAGTGGTTGTCTTGGAGAGTTTGTCTAGTCTATAAAAGCAACAATCTCAGAATAAGAGCTCAATAAAAACATACTCTTAGCCATAAAGGTATTTAGATAAAAGCTAGCATTCTTGGAATCCATTACACTGACATGGCAAAAATTTCATGTTGGAAAAATCTTACAATATATCAGAGCAACAAACCTAAAAATAAAAGTATCCAGAAAAAGCTGGTTAGTTTCATATTCTTCTAAGCCAGTAAGTCAGTAGCCAGGAAAATTTTTCAATAATTATGATTCAGTAGTATCATTGCTGACATCATTATCATGCCATATACAGTGTCTTCATTTGGGATTGTTAGGCTTTGTGCATCTTCATAGAGGTGACTATTTTTATATTATTTATTTCTCTTTTCTTTTACATATAATTTATTTCCTTGTCACTAAGTAGTCTTCAGAAGGAAAATCTGGTTCTCTCAGTTTTTTCTGATCATAAAGGTTTCTTTGTCACAAAAGATGGGTGAGCCTACCCTGATTTCTTTGACACCTAGATGTTGACAGTTTGTTAAATGGAAGTGTCAGGAGCAAGAACTGCCCTAGCTCTGCTTTTCACCTGTTTAGACTATCTGCCTCCATCTTGTGCAAAATCTGTGTTCATTATACACATTAATCAAGCACCCCAAAATAGCTGTATGTAATATGGCTGGCAAGAAGTTATTTCCATACATAGTGGAGCTTTAGCGTAAACTTAAGCGCCTTTCAATGAATAATCTAGCATTAAGTATTAAGAATGACACTGATTATGGGTATACATGATTCCTGAAACATCAGTTATTGGATATACATTAGTGACTAAGGAAAAATGGCTATTTTTCCCTTCATTTTAAAGTCAGAATCATGTACAGTTAATGATCTAAGAGATATTCTAAGAGCATTTGGTCCAAATCCCCAACACTGCAGATGAAGAAATAGAGGTCAAGAATAGTTCAGTGACTTGACTGCAATCATAGAGCTGGAATATGGGCTAGAATATGAAGAACTAGAAGTCAGGTCTCCTGATTCCTACCACATTGTTGCTCCAGTGGTACAAAGCATTCCATTCTTGGTGAAATATAAATTTTCCAAGTGTGTCACTCCAGCTGGTGTGTTGAGAATAAACTGAAGGGGCTGAGGCAAGTGTGGGCACAGAGAGTGAAGATGTGATTTGGTTGATTCCAGTGAGAGATGACAGTGGCTTACCCCTGGGCTCTGAAGTCGAAGTGCTGAGAAGAGGTTGCACTCTGGATATGTTTTGAAGGGAGAGTGGACAGAATGTGCTGTCAGATTACATATGAAATGCCATAATGCATAGCCTCAGTGTCCTGCACGCATAGGTGACTAGTAACTGTTTGATTTCATGCTTTCAACAGATAATTTTATGTCACGTCCTGTGCTAGGAGCTGAGTATAGCATGGTGAGCTAAAGCAGATGGTTTCTGCCTTCATAGAAACTAATGCAGTAGTTAAAAAACCACATCTTGAGAAAGTAAACCAAGTAATTTTTAGGCATTGCATAATAATCAGCAGTGTATCAGGTGAAAAATTGCATAACACAATGAATCAGCTGCAAGAGATTTCTCCTGGGTAAAGAATTAGTGGAGAGGCAGGCTTGCCTTATTTGGATCACTGATTTCCTCATCAGTATTGACATAGGGTTTTTTAATTGCACTGAGCTCAATTAACACTGTTAATAGATTTGAATAAAATGTTATTGCAGTCCCATCCTTGTCTAACTTGGCTGAGCCTTATTACCTTTCTGTACCTTAGTTTCTATCTCGTTTGCAAAATTAAAATGTTAACATGAGCCTTCCTCTCATGAAAATATTTTGATTAATGGTCGCCAGAAAAAAAAGAAAAACCCTGCAAATCTTTATTTTAATCCACAGAGCAATCTAACTTGCTAATTAAAATTGACAAAAGCATGAAAATTAGAAATTGATAAAATGTTTCCAGTTTGAATTATCTCCATTAATTTAAAGGTGTTACCCTTAATATCTTTCTGTTATGTAGAATCCTTTCGTTCACATAGCAGTGTATTTATATCACATGTCACGAGAGGTTTTCTTAAGTGAAAGTCATCGTGTCAGAATCAGTTTTTCTTTACTCTCACATTGTTACTATGACTACAGAATACTTACTTGGGAGGCAGTATTGCACAGAGTGCTTAGGAGAATAGGTTTGGGGATAGACAGACCTGGGTTTGAATTTTAACTGCACTATCTCTATGGTCCTGAACTAGTTGTTTACACAATCTGTGTCTCAATTTTCTCTCCTTTAAAATGGGGTTAATGATAACAACTGTAAAGATTTATTGTAAGGATTAAGATCAATAACTGATGTAGAGTCCCTAATACTATGCCTGACATAGAAGCCTTCAGTAAATGATAATTATTGTGATCCAAGAATGACAGTTCCTGTTTCCCAAGGGCGGTGATTCTTGTTACCCTTCTTAGCTCCTCACCATTAATCACTCTTCTTCCCACCTTACCACCCCATAGGAAAAGTGGAATCACCTTATGGGATCCTGTATAAGATCCTGTATAAGACTCCCTTCACAGGCTGATGTATAGTGTATTCTTTTGATGAAACATAGATTCTGCCCAACCTAATGAGTTTGACCTCTAGATTCCCCTTGCCAATTACTGCCTTTTTATTGTTACTTGACTGATAATTTATTAGCATGCTTAATGTTCTTAAAAACACTCTTATTTTTTTGAGTGCATGTGGAATCATTTTGAGTCAACATAAGTCGGGTTGGCTTTATTGACGGAACCGAGAGCAACCTCACCCCACTGTACTCAGAGACCTCGTGTGTGAGCAGTGTCTCTTACCCTTTCTGCTCACTTCACAGTTTCCCTCTCAAGCACCAGAATGTGAGGCTACCACCAACAGGAAACATGTTCAATTCTATGCTGTTATTTCTTGTAAGTGGAAGATTTCTTGATTTAATATTCAGTCCGATTAAAATCTCACCCCACTTCCTTATATTTAGGTCTTTTTTCTGCCAACGGACACTAATGAGAAAGTAAGGCAAAATACTTTTCTTTGTGAAATATTTAATTCTCAAAGGCTTTGTTATTTAAAAATTAAATAGGTGAAAGTAGCTATCATTTATCCCAAGTGTTTCAAATTGCTAAGCACCTTCTTTTCTTATGTATAAGAAAATAAGCTATTGGTTTGACTAGTCACTGCAGAAATGTTGGAACTTTGCAGAAAATTACAGTAAGAGGAAGTTGCTATATTGCAACAAGAGAGTATTTTGATTGCAAATTTTTCCATAAGTGTGGCAATTTGCAACTTGAGAAGAATTTAATAGTAGCTGAGCTTTCAAAATGTAACACAGAAACTGTCATTTTCTTCCACAATTAAAATAAGTGCTTCTGAAAGTTTCAGGATAAGAATGACCCAAATTACCCTCCCCCACATTTCCTCATCCAAAAGAGGGGGGAATGGAGTTTGAACAGAACATCTGTGGACAAAATGAAAGATAAATGGTCTTTTCAGGCAAATGTCTGAAAAAGGGATCTTTTATAGCCAAACAGAATACTATTGCATGCATCGCCATGGTTAAGTAGAGGATCAACAATACTTTCATAATGGCCTTTTATTTTAGCACATTCTATTTTTATGGGTAGAATTATGATTTCAACATGTCCATTCATAATTCATCATATAATTATTCGCATATATATCTTTTGACACAGATTTAATGTCTTTTTGCCAGCCACATCTTGAATTCAAATTTAAACTGTTAAGTGCACTAAGACTGTCTCGGTGCAAGTAATGCTAAAGGAGAGTGGATAAAAAGGAATACTTCTTACCTACCAAAAGAAAGCCTAGTAAAGAATAGACCTATACATGGATTACTGGAGAAAGGATACTTAGCTTGTTTATATCCCCTGCTGAAGGACTTCTTCAGGTTAAAACAATCACTTTAAGACTTTAATTAAGACTACATGGGGGCAGAGGGGGCAACTGACTGGCTCAGTCGAGCGTCTGACTTCAGCTCATGTCATGATCTCGTGGTACATGAGTTCGAGCCCCACATGGGCCTGCTTCAGATTCTCTGTCCCTCTCTCTCTCTGTCCCTCCCCTGCTCACGCTCTCTCAAAAATAAATAAGGCTTAAAAAAAAAAGACTACATCCAGGGCACTTAGGTGGCTCAGTTGGTTAAGCATCGGACTCTGGATTTCCACCCAGGTCATGACTCATGGGTTCATGAATTCAAGTCCCGCATTGGGCTTTGCACTGGCAGCACAGAGCCTGCTTGGGATTCTCTCTTTCATTCCCCTGTTTGTGGTCTCTCTCTCTCTCTCTCTCTCTCTCTCTCAAAATAAATAAACTTTAAAATAAATACTACATCCTTGCTCTTTACTGATGGTTTGCACTCAACCAGTATTTATTGAGCACTTTCTCTGTACTAGGCCCTGTCCTAGCCAAAAGATAAACAGTGCATAAAATAGAATTCCTCTTTCATGCCATTTACATTTGGAGGGAAGGCTGAGTAATAAACAAGAAATATAAGTATACTTTATTTTTTTAAGTTTATTCATTTATTTTGAGAGAGAGAGAGAGAACATTAGCACGGGAGGAGCAGAGAGAGAGGGAGAGGAAGAATCCCAAGCAAGCTCCAAGCTGTCAGCAAAGACCCTGATGCAGGGCTGGGCCCAAACTTCTGAAGCAGTGCAGGATCATGACCTGAGCCGAAATCAGGAGTCAGTCGGTTAAGCCACCCAGGTGCCCCTAAGTACTTTAATAATGCTGAGTGCTAAGGAGAAAAATAAAGCAAGGATGGAAAACAGGAAGTATTGAGGGCAATGAGAATAACAATTTTAGATAGGGAAGCATAGGAAGAATTTACTAAAAAGGAAGCTTTTGAGTAATGATTTGAAGAAGTTAAGAGAATAAGCCACAACAACATCTGGGCAAAGAACATCTCAGACAAAGGCAACAAGAGTTAAGGCCCTGAGATGGGATTTTACTTGGCATGCTCTAGGTATGGCAAGTGTGGCTAGAGCAAAGTTAGCAAGAGTAGGGGTAGGAGGCAAAGGGGCCAGGCCATACAGGGTCTTCAAGTTCTTTGCAAGGATTTTGGCATTTGTTCAGAATCGGATGAGAAGCCATTTGAGTTTTGTGTAGAGGAATGACATGACTCAAATCATATTTTAACAGAATCACTCTGGCTCTTTTGTTAAAAATAGAGGGAGAGCAGTAAGGAGATATTTCAATAATCCAGGTAAGGGATGATGGTGGCTTAGACCAGATGCTACTAGTAGAAGTAGTAAGAAGAAGTCATATTGTAAACACATTTAAGACAGAGTTGATATAGCTTGCTGGTGGATTGGCCATGGGATGTAAGAGTTAAGGTGACTTCAAGATTCTGGATGTCAGCCACCATGAGGGTAGGGGGTATGGAATTGCTGTTTACTAAGGTATAGAAGACTGAGAGAGAAGCAGATTGGTTGACAAATAGTGGATATCATAAACTCCATTTTGTATACATCAAATCTATTGAGTTAGGACACCTGCAGCTCAGCCAAGAAGTCCCAGCTAATGATATGAAGTCATAAATTACTAAAGATCAGAGTTTGTAGACATTCTTAGGGAGAAAGTTCAAAGAACTTTCACCCAGATGCTCACTACAATAAACAGAAAGTATTAGCAAGGGCATTAAAAAGACTGAATGATAATTTAGGAAATAAGATAAAAATACATTTTTAAGGCAAATAATCTTCACATATGCTTACAGAAGGAATCTATTTTTGGTGGTCAATAAGCATTAATGAGTTTATGCTTAAAATACACACACACACACACACTGTCACACACTCACCCTACTCCAAGCATAAAAGGATATGATCATGGTCAAAAACAAGAGCTAGTCTCCAAGGACCAGAAAAAAGAACAAAATTGTTCAGTGATAAATGGGAACTAAGGCACATACTTAATAGCCTCTGCATCCTGAAAGAGGTAGAGATGGCTGTGAGTCTACCATAATGGGTAACAGAGAACAAATGAACTACAACTATTTCAGGAAATGGAATTGACTCACTAAGTGAAACCAACTGGAAAAGCAAGCAGAGCTTCCTCACCCATGAGTAAGGAGGTTGAATAAAAAAACAGCCACTGACCAGAGCTATGACATGTACATGGGTGATACTTTCCTAATTGTATACAAATTATGGAAAATCCACAAAAGCCCTTAAAATAAATTTTGAAATAATAACAGGATGATTAAGAACAGTGGATATTCGGGGGACCTGGGTGACTCAGTGAGTTAACCATCTGACTTCAGCTCAGGTCATGATCTTGTGGTTCATGAATTCGAGCCCCACATCAGGCTCTCTACTGTTGGCATGGAGCCTGTTTCAGATCCTCTGTCCCCCTCTCTCTCTGCCCCTCCTCTGCTTGTTCTCTCCCTCTCAAAATAAATAAAGAAACTTAAAAAAAAAACAGTGGATATTCAAAAGAGCCAAACTGGGGCGTCTTGGTGGCTCAGTCTATTAAGCATCCGACTTAGCTCAAGTCATGATCTCACAGTCCATGAGTTCAAGCTCCACGTCGGGCTCTGTGCTGACAGCCTGGAACCTGCTTCAGATTCCATGTCTCCCTCTCTCTCTCTGCTCCTCCCCCTCTCACACTCTGTCTCTCAAAAATGAAAAAAATGTTAAAAAAATTTTTTTAGAGAGCCAGTACCAACTAGACATCCTGGATGTATAAAATATAGTCCGTAAAATAAACACTCTATAAGTGGAATAAACTTTGAATTGGATACAGTGAGAGAATTAGGAAGTTAGAAGACATCAGAATGAATTTACCTAAAAAGCACTGCATAAATATAAAAGGATAAAAAATATGAAAGATACAAGGATGATAATTGAGAGGTGGCAATATATGTCTTCAGGGGAAAAAAAGACTGGTAAAAAAGACCATTTGAAGACCTAAGACATGAGAATTTTGAGAATTAAAGAAATAATATCTTCAAGTACAATACAATGAATGTGAAATAGGATTAATTAAAAGAAATTATAACATATACACTTCATAGTACAATTGCAGATTATCAGGGATAAAGAGAAAAATATTTTAAAAGCTACAGAGAGACTAAAGACAAATTGTAACAAATGAGAGAGTAGCTACAGTTGTCTTAAGAGTAGCAATAAATGCTAAAATAAATCAAATATATTCAAAGTGCTGATGGAAAATTAATTTCAACCCAGTATTCTATGCCCAGCTAAGGTATTATTCAAGAGGGAAGGATTTTTATATTTTCAGACATAAAAATCTCAAAGAGTTTCATACTCACAGTCTGTTATGAAAGAACTTCTAAAGGATATACTTAAGCATGAACCTGGAAGAAGGATGATCTGAAGCTAATAAGAAAAATACAAAAATAAAACATATTATAAATTTTCACTGTCAGGAGAAAAGCATTCATCATCATGAAAGCAAAGATTCCAGGCCTCTCTCACTCTCCCTCTCTTTTTTTAGTTATAGCATCTTATATGATCTGCTGTATTAGGCATTATAGTTATGTGTCTGTTCTTAATGTCATGCTTATTTTAAATTTTTCATGATGTCATTAGAAACAAAAAAAGTGATACCAGTGAAATATTTGTCACTCAGAATGAATATTTCCATCAGTTTTACTAGAAAAGACTACACAAGATTATAAATTTGCACCTCAGGAGTGCTTAATCACACTTGCTGATGATATGATAAAACCTTCACTGTCAGGAACTTATTTATGCATATGAACAATGAACAGTTTTTAATATAAGTTTGTAAAGACTCTTTTGATTATGAGGCTGTTTCAGGGGTCCCCAAGATCACACACATTCACTAGAAAGACTCATGAGAGTCAGCATGTAGTTCTGCTCACAGCGAAGATTTACAGCAGTGACACAGTAAAGATGTATAGTCAGAGCAGCAAAGAAAAAAGACACCTATGAAATCTGGAGAAATCTATGTGCAGGCTTCCTATGCTCTCTCCTTGTGACAGATCATGCAGAGGGCATTCTCACCCAGGCAGCAAAAATGCGGTCACGTGTATAGTGTCTCTGCGAGGGAAGCACATTAAAGACTCAGCACTGAGGGATTGTATTGGGTTGGTCACGTACACATCCTCTGTCTAGCAACTACAAAACTATAGATTCCTGAAAGGAAAACAGGTGCTTAGTCCATGGGTGGGCAAAACCGTCTTGTTGCTTAGTGAATCTCATGTCATTTTAGGGAACTGTTTACCAGCCAAGTTCCCAGATGGCACCTGAGGGTCAGCCTTGCAAGCAGGCTCTTCTAAGATAGCAGCCTCAAACCTGCTGTGTTAACTCTTTTCTGCAGAGACCTATTTCCTTAGCTGTAGTTTTCATTGTTTTTCTTATGACTTCCAAGAGCATATACAGTTGACCCATGAACAACACGTGTTCACTTATATGTGAGCTGCGTGGGTCCACTTATATGTAGATTTTTTTTCAATAAATAGGAAAAAAATTTAGAGATTTGTGACAATTTGAAAAAACTCACAGGCAAACCACATTGCTGAGAAATACTGGAAAAAAATAAGAAAAAGGTATTATTGTAAGAATGCAATATATAATACATATAACATACAAACTATGTGTTATTTGTCTATTCACATTATTGATGAGACTTCTTGTCAAGAGTAGGCTATTAGTTAAGTTTGGGGGGAGCCCATAGTTATAGTGCCCCTAACCCCACATTGTTTAAGGGTCTACTGTACTTCAGTTAATTTTTTTACTTTAGAAAATGTCTAATCACTTGGACAAATAATAAAATCTCTCTTAAGATAATTTCATTGTTATATATATATAGTATATACAAAAGACATCTATGGCTTTGTTTATTTGAATGTTGCATAAATCTATATTGTGTACATATGAGTTCTTGGGTTTCAACAATATGTACACTGTAATCACAATCAGTATGGATATATATTTATGGGAAAAGAAAAGATAATATTATTAAAAAAAATCCTAGAAAGCATAAAATACGTTTTTGTATAGATTTTAAAATAGACCTCTATGGGGCGCCTGGGTGACTCAGTGGGTTGAGCATCCAACTTCGGCTCAGGTCATGATCTCAGGGCTCAAGGGTTCAAGCCACGTGTCGGGCATTGTGCTGACAGCTCAGAGCCTGGAGCCTGCTTCCGATTCTGTGTCTCCCTCTCTCTCTGCTCCTCCGCCACTCATGTTCTGTCCTTCTCTCAAAAATAAACAAACATTAAAAAACTAATAATAAAATAAAATAGACCTCCAGGATCTAAGGAATAGCATACAAAAGGCATAGGAGGTACCTTCTATAATTCAGTTCTTTCAAGCTGTCTTTTGCCCATGTAGCTTCCTAAAAACAAACCACCCCATCTTTGTCATTTTTAAAAATTATCAGCCATAAGATTATAATGACTACTTGTGGAAACACAAAAAGAAAATAACCAATCAGTAATTTTACAGCTTAACAATTTAGGGGAAATCACGATATGTAAGTTACCTTTACTTAAGCACACTACCCTGAGTTATTATTTTGGAGCAAAGTGCACTCAGGAAAATCAACACAGCATAATGAGTTTTATCTTTTATGTTTTCTCTGAAAAATTGATTATGAATTTCCATAGCCATGTATCCTGCAAAGTTTTGTAAACACACGCACACACATACCACATGCATACATGTTTCTATTGCTTTGACACTTGGGTGATTATTTCAGGGTTATGCTGTACATCAGCAAATTATATGCTACTTACCTTTAGGACTGGTATCCACCCATAATACCATATTCATGAGAATTAAGTAAACCATATGCAAAATAAGAAAATTGCTATTGTAAGTAGAATGTTATCTTATGGACAAAGATACCAAACAAGAAAGTATGTCACAGAATACAAATGTGTTGTATAAAACCAAGACAAGTGAATTTTATGTAAGCAAAATCCAATTACCCCTTACAGGCATACCTTTGTAAAGAAAAGAAGATTCTAGGTACCTAAAATTCATTTCAAAGGAGTATCTATGAATTGAAATTACACATGTTATCTCTATACTCTGTTAGCTAGCTAATCATATGAACACAATTAACCTTATTATACCAGTGAACAACAATGTAGCTTAGCATCTGACTTAGTATCTGACTGGAACCAGTGATTTATAGTCATTGAAAGCTAGACCAGCCAATACAGCTGTGGGTTTTTCTATTAAGACATTAAGCTTTTATTGTAGTTAGCATGGAGTAGACAGGCAGGTTTAACTGATTTAACAGGCAGCTAAACTGCCTATTTAGCTAGGCGAGTATGATGGAGAGAGCATGGCTCAAGGGAATGATTATAATGGTATCTCATGATAACTGAGAAAAAAGAAATAATAAAGTCACAAAAGGGTGGCAAGGTTAATGAAATGGATGCCTCAATGAAAATTTGCTAAAAATTACTGGGTTGGAACTATTGGGCTACATAAAATGTAGGTAATAGAAGCAGTGGTTGGAGTCTGCTTAAGATAACAAACATTGTCAGAAGGATGGGTAGCTGAGGAGAGAAGTAAAGATCATTGGAGATGAGGGACTGAGGAGCCAGGGTACTGACATCACTTACATGAAGATTAGTTACCAGTAATAGCGACAGAAGTAGGTGTGAGAAGAAAATATTGATTCAAGTGCTGCAGTATTTAGCAACTGAGGGGGAGTGCCTAGGAGGATCAGTAGGTGCTGGTGGCTTATGGAAGAGAATGAACTTCAAAATAACAAGTGGTAGTCATATTTGCCTGACTATTTCATAAGACTTTCTGAGAATCAATTGAGATGTTGCCTGAGAAAGCACAATAAATCCCTTAAAAAGGGGTAAAAAGTAGTACTGTGTTTATATAAGAGCCCTGAGTTTCACCACTGCTTTATGCCCTGATTTGTCTACCTACAAAAGAAAGACAATGATAATAACCTGTCCTGCTTCATGTGAGATTAGAAAGTTAATTGCCATGATATATATGAATTTGTTTTGAGTCTTTGGAAACAGAAAATGCTTTCTCTGACCTGGGTTCAGAGTCATCGTTCAACTCTTGAGAGTTCTTAGCAGCATGTTAGCACTGTGGATGGCATCCTGAGTATCAAATAACATTCTTCCATATCTTGGATTTCAGACATTTCAGCAGTCCTCTCTGCAGCACAAATCAAAGAAGAAAAACAAAGGTAAGGAAAGGAAGTGAAATGAAATATATAGCTGCTTATTTTGCACCGTGATAGTCACCAGCATACTTTGCCCATCCTCTCTTGCCTGAGCCCATTGTGGTTTGCAAGAGCACAGCTCCCTATTAAGAGCTGCCAAGACCAGCTCCTCCTTCAATTGTGATGCTAGGGGTACCTTTTACAATAAATGGTCTCAACAGGGTTTGACACTGGAATTACACAATTCTGATTACATTGCATGTCACTTATCTGGGGGGAGGAAGGTATTAAAGATTTCCATAGTTTTCTCTTCTGATATAATGTAAAAATAAGAATTTTTAAGGTTGTTAAATACCCAGACTTATTTTAATGAGCTATAGATTAATCTTCTACCTTCACACTTGTATAAAATTAAAAGAGCACTTTTACCTACTATTATTTTTAGGTCCTATAGCTGGCAAGAGCAAAAGACGAATTTCTTGCAAAGATCTTGGACGAGGTGACTGTGAAGGTTGGCTTTGGAAAAAGAAAGATGCAAAGAGTTATTTTTCACAGAAATGGAAGAAATATTGGTTTGTCCTTAAAGATGCATCTCTATATTGGTATATTAATGAGGAGGTAAGATAAAACATATTTTTCTCTGATCCACTTTCTATCTTTAACCCAAAGAATCACCATTTTGAGACTTAGATTTTCAAATCATATAACCACCTTAATGCTAATCCAGGAGAGTGCCACTAGTTATTTTTTAATCTGGCTTCTTAAAATGATTGCATTTTGGGAGTTCTGGAAAGATAGTTGTCTCAATTATTCTAATGTGGCAGCCTATATGAAACAGACAAAATTCTGTGTATCTAATTAGAAATATCAAACTAATTCCAGCAATAGCTTAACTAAAAGGATTATACATGGAAATTTGAAATAGATTTTTAAATGTCTCACTTTTGTTCAAAGTTTTCTATTTTTTTTCTGTTTGTTTTTGGAAGATGTCCTCTAATAATTTAAGTAAATTAATATTGCATGAACTTATTTGTTTTTCTTAAAGAATATGTGAACTAGAAGACTAGTTTTGAAAATCTGCAAGTATTCATTTGACCCAATTGAGGGATGGGGATGGGGAGTATATATAATATATTTAAATTGTTCTTATGAATTCCCGTTTCATTTGTAGTAAACAAATCTTTATTCAGAGTAGTTATATTATAACCTACCACCTATCACAACAGGGGCACAAGAGTATACCTTATTCCTTGATATTTTCTTTGACTCCGCATTCATTTTCACTCTTTTGCCATAGCCATCTGTCAGTTCACCTTATTAAGGTTTTTTTAACAATAATTTCTATTGTTAACTTGTTTTCTCAAAAAATGTACATAGTTTGGGGCGCCTGGGTGGCGCAGTCGGTTAAGCGTCCGACTTCAGCCAGGTCACGATCTCGCGGTCCGCGAGTTCGAGCCCCGCGTCGGGCTCTGGGCTGATGGCTCAGAGCCTGGAGCCTGTTTCAGATTCTGTGTCTCCCTCTCTCTCTGCCCCTCCCCCGTTCATGCTCTGTCTCTCTCTGTCCCAAAAATAAATAAACGTTGAAAAAAAAAAATTTTTTTTTAAAAATGTACATAGTTTAATATAGTGTGCTGACTAGTCTTACAGAAATACTATTATGTTAAGGTATTCATCAGTTTGCATTTGAATATTAATTTTTGAAATATAATTTAACAATATAATTATGCTTACGATTATAACATAAAATATGTAGAGGAGTTATGTTTGTTATGGTTTAGAGAATAGAATTAACCCACCTGAATTACTATGCATCAATTTCCTCATTTGCAAAGAGGGAGAGTAATAATGGAGCCGAGCTCACTGGGCTATCATATGGATGAAAAGAATCAATTCATGTAAAGCCCACTTAGAACAATCCTTGGCATACATTCAATACTCACTAAACATATGCTATTAGTAATACTTTTCAAACTGACCTCTAATTTCATTTGTAAAATCTCAAATTAATCTTCCGCTGTTTAATACAAATGCCTATATTATATAAAAGGATTTGGTTATTTTCTGCACTTTTGATATTATTTGTGCCAATCACATAATTACCTAAAAAATCTTCTATTTCACTAAGTCTATCTTATTTTAGATATAGAAAACAATTTTACCAACATTTTCATTTAACATATATCAAATACTTTTTATATGCCAATCAAGTATTATCCAAATGTAGCCTGTTTCCCTTTATTTTAAGGTCACTTATAGATTTCTCTGCTGTATGCTATATCATATTCTTTCAAAGTTCAAGTGATTAAAAACTGAGGCCCTTTTTTATTGAACAGTTGCTAAGTTTCGATCAGAGGTATTACTGTGTTCGCCTTGTGAGAAGTGAGTGAATAATTCCCTAGTATACACTGTAAGAATAAGTTAGTGTGATTTTTTAGGAGAAATCTCTCATCACATCATTATGGGAAGATTGTATCTATCCCCTGAAATATTTTAAATTGTTTGAAATATAGAATTTTTAAGTTAAAAGACATCAAGGTTGACATAACAGAAATCAAAGTTGAAAGAGATTTGAGACTATTGTGTTTATTTACCAAGATTGGAAGAAAAAAATACTCAAATACTAAAAAAATATTGAAACAGTTATAATACTCTCTTTTTTATGACACATTTCAGTCACTATCAGTAATATCATATTTTTATTAAGTTTTACATTTATGCATACACGCACACTAAAAGAATGAGAATCTGTATTTTTTTTTTCTTTAAGGTTAGCAGATGGGGGTGTAACCTCACTTGAACTTGTTATATAAGGAGCCATTAACTGATACAGCACAGATCAAAAAGTTTTGGAGAATAAAAGTCTGAGGAGTTTGGTCATGAGCATGAAAAGGACAACAATGAAAGGATTTAGCCAAGGGTAGTCTTAGCCTACTTGGAATAATTTGTATCTAACATAAGATTTTGGATAATTCTCCTATCTTGTTTTTCCATCCCACGTTAGAGAGAGGAAGATTTTAAGGATTTCATTCAATTTTCCAAGTGGAAAATGATCTTTATATAATAGCATGTATACCAAGCTAGATATTTGAAGATAAAATCAGCTTATTTCATTTATAAAATCTGGACTATACAACATATTTAATTCAGGTTTGATAAAAGATTTTTTTGGAGACAGAAAAGGAATTGAATTAGTAAACATCCATATATTTTACATATGAACATTAAAAGTGACAGAAAATTGTGAATGGTGAATGTGGACTGAAGTTATTTTTATACGTTATAAAAGTATATATACATTCTGGTGAGAAAATTACTCATAAATCATGTTTCATTTTGAGAATTTAAATAGTTTTCTATCTTCATTCTAATATAAAAAGGATTTTTCAGAATTTCTGTGTGTATCTTAATTTGTACTATTCTAAATGTTCAAAATATATCTTCAGTTTAATGGAATATAACAAGTAAGAGTGGAACTCTAATCTCTAAAATGTCAAATTTAAGACATTAAGTAAAAAAATTTATTAGTTTATATTTTTAAGGTATAGGTCTATAGTATTATCAGCTTCAAACCTATGTGTATAACACCCTGAACAAGATTGTTGCCTCTTTAGGATGAAAAAGCAGAAGGATTCATCAGTCTGCCCGAATTTAAAATTGACAGAGCCAGTGAATGCCGCAAGAAATAGTAAGTTGATTTATTTGGGGAGAGGGAGAGAAGGAAGGGTGTTTGTTTTTTTTTGTTTTTTTTTTTTATTTCTAGCTTTTAAATCATAGGTCACTTCTCTAATGCTTTCAAACTGAGGTAAAAACAAAGCAGTTTTATGAGCAGAAAATTGAATTTTTTACTGATTTCTGTCATCATGGCATAAGCATTATATATGTGAATTCAGGTTAGATGTTGAGGTAATTTTATCTATAAAAATTATTTGGTTCTGGGGCGCCTGGGTGGCTCAGTCGGTTAAGTGGCCGACTTCGGCTCAGGTCATGATCTCGCGGTCCGTGAGTTCGAGCCCCGCGTCGGGCTCTGTGCTGACAGCTCAGAGCCTGGAGCCTGTTTCGGATTCTGTGTCTCCCTCTCTCTGACCCTCCCCCATTCATGCTCTGTCTCTCTCTGTCTCAAAAATAAATAAATGTTAAAAAAAATTTAAAAAAAAAAATTATTTGGTTCTAACTTATTTTCCAATTTGAAATAAAATAAATATACTTTGTTTCCTTTTGCAGTGCATTCAAAGCCTGTCATCCTAAAATCAAAAGCTTTTATTTTGCTGCTGAACATCTTGATGATATGAACAGGTAAAGTGTTACTAAAATTTCAAAGTACTTATAAAGTCAGTTAGGCTTAGAATTCTAAGTTTTCCATATTAATGCTTAGAGAATAATGTCACTGTGGTACATCAGTTTAAAATAAAATGGACTCAGGCATTGCTGCATGTAGCCATACCTAACTTCAGAGAACAGCATTTTAAAAGTCAAAATAAACTTGTTGACTGTTTACCAGGTTTACCAAAAATATGCCTGAATCCATATATAGACCAAAAAAATCCACTGTAAAAAATAAAAGATTTTTTTAGAAGTCCATTTCAAGATATGTCTTCAGGGGCGCCTGGGTGGCTCAGTCAGTTGAGCATCCGGCTTCAGCTCAGGTCATGATCTCACAGTTTTTGAGTTCCAGCCCCATGTTGGGCTCTGTGCTGACAGCTTAGAGCCTGGAGCTTGCTTCAAATTCTGTGTCTCCCTCTCTCTCTGCTCCTCTCCCGCTCATGCTCTGTCTCTCTCTCTCCTTCAAAATTAAATAAAAACATTAAAAAAAATTTTTTAAAGATATGTCTTAAAATGTGTTCCCAGGTGGAGGGAAAAAAAAGATACTCACCAAAAAACCTGACTCTTCCAAGTGCTGGGTATTCATGACATAACATCCATCTCAATTATTTAGTCCTAAACGAAGTTAATATTTCTTTCTGTAACCTTTCTTCTATCACTGAACAAGGTTATACAGCCAAGTGATTAGATGGCTGCATGGTTGGGGCGCCTGAGTGTCTCAGTCGGTTAAGTGTCGAACTCTTGATTTCAGCTCAGGTGATGCATGATCTCATGGTTTGTAGGTTCATGCCCTGTGTCAGGCTCCGCACCAGCAGCACAGAGCCTACTTGGGATTCTCTCTCTTTCAAAATGAATGAATAAACTTTAGATGGTTGGCTACATGGTCATTCGGACCTGTGGGGGGAAAAATATATGTATGTGTATATATAAATTTCCATCATCTACAACATTCTGCTTCAGATTTCCCACTTTAGCATTTATGAATTTGATTCTTCATTTTCCTTCCTTTCCCCTCTCTCTTTTCTAGATTTATAGAAATTAGGTTTAAGATTCAGATGTTTCCTTTTTACAGGTCTTTAGCAGGCAGTACATATTACATACATAACTTGCCAACAGTTAGGGAGAGGCAGCACAGCATAGTGATTTAGAGAATAGACTTTGGAACCAGACTGTCCAAATCCCAGATCTCACACTTACTAGCTGTGTGATCCTGGATATAGAACTGGACCTCTTTATGCCAGGTATTGACCCCTTGAAAAATGGACATAATAATAATCTCTACCCAAACGACTTTTGTCGGGAGCAAATGAGCACACATAAAGGGCTTACAACAGTCCCTGCTCAATTATAAGTGCTATGTAAATGTTTGGTAGCAATGTATATCCCTTTCATATATTTTGGGCTTTTGCCCCCATTTACCTTTCTTTATGTGTCTCAAAAAAATTAGTATCCAGATATTTTTAAGCACAAAATTGAGCAACTTTATAAATGTATTTGAGCACACTAAATGAACACTTAATATGCTTTTATAAATGATCTTGGTGTTTTGACACTTGGGAATACAGGCATGGTTTGTCCTAAAGCAAGGATATGAATACAAGGAAATGGCAAACAAAAGTGTTGAGAACACTTGATAAAATGTTTTATTATTAATAAGGGAACTGAGTCTTTCTTGTACTTCCCAAAATCTTTTTTTGATGTACATTACCATTCTTGACATTTCACACTAGGCAATTGGAATTTGAAGAGCTTTTTCTCCTTAATTTGTTCTCAAAATGAAAATGTTTATTCACATGTTCATGGGGTAAGGAGAAGTTGTGATACTCTATTTTTTGTTTTAATAATTTTATAATTCTACTGTTCTAGTTATTCACTATTTATTTTATCACATGTTGAGCACAGTGCCTTTGGGATGAATATGAGGGGTTTACATCATGACCAAACAGAAAATAAGTGGTAAAAATGAGCATTATCCTATTTTACAAGATGGATACACTAGAATACAACCATCTCTAAGAATTAACATGATTTAATTATTCATGAAACATGCTAATCATGGTCTTTTTATGAAGTACGAAACCATGCCTGGTCTCTACCTGCCCTGTGTTAGCAATAACTTCAAAAGTGTGTCATGGGGGCGCCTGGGTGGCGCAGTCGGTTAAGCGTCCGACTTCAGCCAGGTCATGATCTTGCGGTCCGTGAGTTCGAGCCCCGCGTCAGGCTCTGGGCTGATGGCTCAGAGCCTGGAGCCTGTTTCAGATTCTGTGTCTCCCTCTCTCTCTGCCCCTCCCCCGTTCATGCTCTGTCTCTCTGTCCCAAAAATAAATAAACGTTGAAAAAAAATTAAAAAAAAAAAAGTGTGTCATGTCACTGCTCTTCCCTAATAATCCTATAGATGTATCTGATTCAGGATATCATAGAAGCTAAAGCAAACCCATTTTGTTGTTTTTGTTGTTTTTGTTGTTTTTTCTAAGCAATGAGTCAAAGTGAAAATGTGAAACTGATCAAATATGTCATCTCCACATCATACATTTAAAAGTGCTGTTTTATGTAAGCCTTGCTATGTTGCACTAGAAACTTCAGAATTAAATTGTCCTGAAATACTGAATTTTTTTAAAACTTTAAGTATAATGGACTTTTATATTTTTCTTTTTCTTTTTTTTTTATAATCATATTCCCAATGTCTACTTTCAATAGGCAAGTTCTTAAAAATTACTTGTTAATAGACGGGAGGGACTCAGTGCTGTAAATAAATAGAGGATTAGAGGTTGGGAGAGATCCCCTCCAAAGATTTTGTTCAGGAACCTGATTGTTACTTAACAGCAAGATAATCTGGGTGTTGGTTCATGCTATATATAATCTTTTAAAGGAATGTACCTAAGTCTTCAGAGATTTTATATTTATGATATTATAATTATGCTAATCATAGCTATAAGCTTTATCTGGTTATTTCTTAATTTCCAAAAAACTATCATATACATTTTAAAAATATAGTGCAAGTTTTGACAAGAGATATAAAGTAAATTTAATTACATGTACCTGTATATACCCAAATATATGTATGTATATACATATACCCAGATATATGCATATATATATACATATATATGTATACATATACACAAGCGTGAAATATTTAAATCTCACCTTCTATTTTTTGACCAACTGTAAGTTTGATTGTGAGGTAATTTGCAAAAATACTTTGGAGGCTCCCCCCACCATCCATCTGTTTCCTCCTCAGAAATGAGCATTAAAACATGAAAAAAAAATTTTTGCCAGTCTTTGTGAAATCTGTGGGAAGAAAACAAAATATCATGTTTCTCAAGTATTCTGAGACTTATTTACTGAATTCATTTGGCCTATATATTCCTTATTATGTCAGCACTTAGGTCTTTATAATTGTGAGGATTCACTCATTTCTATTTGGTAATTACTCTTTGGACATTTTTCCCATAGTTTGTACTCATTTTTTTCCTCTCAATACATTATTCTTTGTTAGTTATTGATAGCTTCATGGAAAGGCTCAATATCCCCTTACCTATATTGTCTTGTTTTAAAGCATCAGTGACAGGATAAGGTGCTGAATGTGGACCTCATATCAAAGCCCTTCCCCATCACTGAATTCAGTGCTTGTATCCCTAACCACCTTTTCTTAAATTAACCGCCCCCCCATCCTTAGCACCTTTGACTTTCTAATTTTTTACGTTGCTATTTTTGTAAATGGCACTTGACACTACTTGACATATGTTTATTTGTATCCCTGTTTATTATCTGTTGCCCTCACTAAGATGTAGTCTCCTGAGAAGGCAGGCACTTTGTTTGGTTTCTCTCTATCCTTGGAGCTTAGAATAACAGTACCTTGTAGTCATAGGTTCTCAATAAATATTACCTGACTCAGTTAATGCATATGTATCTGCTGTTTATAATGGCCTATAAATACCAAATTATACTGCAGCAAGTATATAGGTAAGCCTCTTCTAGTTGAGGCCTTGAGGACAAGTTTACCGAAGACAGCACCAACGACTGTGTAGTGTTCAGCCTTTTGTGCCTATGCACACTGACCTGAGTTTATCCACATACTTTCTGCAGAGTTTTTATCATGAACAGAATTTTTCTTCCTAAAAGTAGGCTAATTTTTCAATTGTTTTATGACATTTAGCAATTCTGGAACTCATTGAAGGCAGGAATTATGTCTTATTCATTTTTGTGCCCCCAAAACATGGCTCATTGTTCAGCATATAGCAGGCACTTAGTAAATTTGTTGAACTGAAAAATCAAAGAAGCCTTTTTCTTAGTTTCCTAATTCATCTCATAAAGACCTCATTGTTCTTTAAACTTCTGACAAAATGAAATTTCAGTGATATTTTTTATAATAGTCAATATGAGGGGTTCTCATCGTTAAGCATTTGCCTTTGGCTCACAGTTGGTGAGTTCAAGTCCCACATTGGGTGAGCTTGAGCTCCGCTTCAGGTGAGCATGATCCCCGCTTCAGGTGAACACAAGCCCCACTTCAGGTGAGCATGATCCCCGCTTCATGTGAGCTCATGCCCCGTTTCAGATGAGCTCCAGTCCCGCTTAGGGTAAAAAAAAAAAAAAAAAAAAAAAAAAAAAAAAAAAAGACAAAAAACAAAAAAACACAAGCCCCAAGTGAGTCCCACTTCTCTGTCTCTCTGTCTCTCTCTCTCTCTCTCTGCCCCTTGCACAGTTGCGCTCTCTCTCTCTCTCTCTCTCTCTCTATTTCTCTCTCTCTCAGAAAAAAGGAGGGGGGGGCACCTGAGTGGCTCAGTCAGTTAAGCATCAGACTCTTGATCTCAGCTCAGGTCATGATCTCACAGTTACTGGGATTGAGGCCCACATCCTGCTTTGTGCTGACAGTGCAGAGCCTGCTTGGAATTCTCTCCCTCTCTTTCTGCCCTTCTCCCCTGCTCACGCTTTCTTTCTCTTTCAAAATAAATGAATCAACATTAAAAAAAAGAAGCACTGGGTGTTGTATGTAAGCCAATTTGACAATAAATTATAATAAAAAATAAATAAAACAATGTCTAGGTTTATCTATATTAAAAAATAATAGTCAATTTGAGGTACTTCATTAAAATTCATTAATATATGTTCCTGTAGTACTGTTATCATCATTTTCACCCCAAAAGCGCCAGGCACATCTTTCCTAAGAGTGCTAAGATTTGTCTTGTAGTACAAATTCAACCCCATTCTCACTACAAATGACCTATAGACTAAATTTCAATTTTGACCTTTTTACTAAGAATAGAGTCATTTTTTAAAGGTTACTAATCATGAAGTTGACTTATTAACTTATAATTTGTAATTTTTTGGAGTGGCTGTATACTATGCTACTGAATTTATTTGTTCAATCTTTATTTTATTTCCTTTATGTTCCACTCCCTTCTTCACTTCCCCAAAATACTTGAGGTGATAATTACATTGTAGGCTTTCTCAAAATAAAGTTGGGTTTTAGGTGACTTACTCTTAACATTGAAGTTTAAATTTCCATGGATGTGATTTTGTCAATTAGAGACACAACTTTCCTCCCTTTTTTTCCAAGATATTCTAACTATCTGTTGCACAGTTAATACTACTGGGCATAAATGATGAAATATATGAGTCACTGAAAAAAGCATCATCTTTCATTTGACACAGTAGATAAGCTCTTGGGAGAAAAAGTTCTCAAACAATTTTTTTCTTAAAAATACATCTTGATCAGATTATTCCACAGTTTAATGATGTTAACTATAGTATTGATTCCAAACTTGAGGTAGTTTGGAAGAGGGGTTTTTCCTCAATTTCTGATTTAGGAAATTATATATGGATCATACCTCAGAATAGGCTAATGGGAAATTGTCAGGTTAATTTAAAGATTTTGTGATTTGATCATCTGGTACAGTATAAAGAGCTGGAATAACTAACACAGGGAGAGACCTGGTGGAACAAAAGATAGAGATTAAAACACTGGAAATAGCATCACTACTGAGAGAGGAAAGAACTAAGATTTATTTTTAAGTTACTATTGTTCATGGAAATAAGTTTTTAAGATCTAAATAGAGGTTAAAATTGTATTTGCTCATTTGGTCTTTAGAAAACAAATTGTATTTAGAGACAAATTTCCAAAGTACTCCCAAGATGTGTTTCCCCCTGGAACATTAAACTTAAATAACTTTCATCAAAACTAATACTTCATAGTGAAATTTATTTTGACCGGCGAGGTCCATAACTTTTTTTCTCATCAGTATATATTATATTAAAAGAGCATTTGTTCTGAAGAAACAAACAGCAGAAATATTTGGACCGCTTCTAAATTTGGAGCAACAGAATTGATAGGGCTCCGATCATCTTAAAACCCTCTATATTACATATATTTACAGGTTTGCTTAAGACTTTTCTATTGAAATACCATCTGTAGTGTGGCAGCAATTTATACCACAGCAAATTATACAGCTCATTGAAAGCTCGATGTGTCAAGAATAGCAAAGAACACATCTTTTATGTAGAATTATCTTATATATTCTTAAACATTTTAAAATAAACATTTTTATTAAGTTTTAAATTTTAATTCTAGGATAGTTAGCATACAGTGTTACTTTCAGGCATACAGTATAGTCATTCAACAATTCGGCACATTACTCAGGAATCGTCACAACAAGTGCCCTCCTTAATCCCTATTACCTATTTTACCCATCCTCCCACTCACCTCCCCTTTGGTAACTATCAGTTTGTTCTCTACAGTTAAGAGTCTGTTCCTTGGTTTGTCTCTCTTTTTACCCACTTCATTCCTTTTGTTTCTTCAATTCCACATAGGAGTGAAATTATATGGTATTTCCCTTTCTCTGACTAACTTACTTCATTTAGCATAATATACTTTAGTTCCATCCATGCCGTTGCACATAGCAAGATTTCATTCTTTTTTATGGCCAAATAATATTCCATTGTATATATACCACATCTTCTTTATCCTTAAAATAAATATTTTTTAAAAGTAAAATATACGAAATTCAATTGCAGTGTTACTGATTTTAATAGTTGTTTTTTTCAGGTGGCTTAACAGAATCAACATGCTGACTGCAGGATATGCAGAAAGAGAGAGGATTAAGCAAGAACAAGGTAAAGGAATTTTTTTTTACAGTTCTGGGGTTTTTGTTTTGTTTTGTTCTGCTGTTATCCTATACAGTGATTCACTACTATCAGTTAAGTGAAAATGCATATATCAGGCTGTAGTTATTTTTCTTTTTTGCACTTTGAATCCAAACCATACCATCTTAAAGGTGAGGTTTAGTAAATTAAACAGAGGGGGAATAAATTCTAAAATTTTTGGAGCAGCTGATGTGGAGTTTGTTGCTGTCTCTCTCAGTCTGTTTCCAATGGAGGACAAAAATCTTACAAATTTAAAAATCTGTAATTGGTCCTAAATATCGACTAGAGTCCAGGTCCTTGTTGGTGAGGTTTTTTTTTTTTCTGTTTAGTGGTGTCATAGACATTTAAGTGGACTTTTATGCAAAGAGCTCAGATGGATGATTCCTCCTTCCATAAATTATCTCAATTGGTTATGTTCTTCAGTTCTGTTACTCTGTAATTCTGTGATCTTATGGATCTTGCCTCAGTATTGACCTCAGATATACAAAACACAATGTCATTATACAGATTTAAATTTTAATGAAAGCTGTGGTCACCATTCTGAAGTTGCTTTACATTTCCAAAAAGTGTTTATTGTATATCCCTTGGAAGCATCAACAGTTTTTGGAAATCTTTTGAGGCTTCCTAAAGCTAAAAGAATTCTACAGATTGATATATATATATATATATATATATATATATATATATATATATATATATACAAACTTATTTCTAGTTGTGTCTCCAGTGGGCATAGACTATTTGTTTATGTGGAAATTCTAAAAACCTTGTGTTCCCTCTCAAAGTAAAACCTCAGCCAAAACTTTTCTAAACATGTAAAAGCTGAAGGTTAGAGATATCTAAAGTAGATATCCAGATCCCAAAACCAATCTGTCAGCAAATGTTTAGGGCAGGGGTTGGGAAACTTTCTGTGAAAAGCCAAATAGTTAATATTTTAGGCTTTGCAGGCCCATAAGATTTCTGTCTAAACTACTCAACTCTGCTGTTATAGTATGAAAGCAGCTGTACACACATGAGGATTCTGACTGGGCTGTAATAAAGCTTTACTTATGGACAGTGAAATGAAATTTCATATCATTTTTTACATTTCAAAAAATTATTCTTCCTTTGATTTTTTTACCATTTAAAAATGTAAAAACTGTTCTTGATCTACAGACCATATAAAAATAGGCAGAGAGCCTCATTTGGCCTGCAGGCCACAGTTTACCAACCCCTCGTTTAGAGCCATGGGTGAGGGAATGGGGATGAGTAAGCCAGTGAAGGGTGAGGACTTAGGGCAGGAAGATTTCAAAGAAATAGCAAAACATGGTTCCTGCCAATAGGAATATATCATCTTGTTGAGGATATCAAAGATACACACTTGAGGGGCACCTGGGTGCCTCAGTCGGTTGAGCCTCCAACTCTTGATTTTGGCTTAAGTCATGTTCTCGTGTTCGTGGGTTCTCACCTGGCATCCGGCTCTGCGCTGACAGTTCAGAGCCTGCTTGGGATTGTCCCTCTCCCTCTCTGCTTCTCCCCATTCAAGCGCTCTTGTGCACACATGCTCTCTGAAAATAAATGGGTAAACATTTAAAAAAAGATACACACTTGAAATTGCTTAAGAAAAATTGAAGAGCAGCAGAAAAAAAATTAAAGAACAACATAAAGTCAATCAGTACTAATGGTTGCACAATGTGAAACTGATTTTTTTAAAATTTGCTAAGTGGATGCAAAATTTTTTTAAAAAACTGGGAAAGAGGCAGAATTAATGAGGAAATAACTTGCTAGAGAAGTTGATCAGTGAGGCTGATGTAAAGTCAGCAGTAGAGAGAAAGAGAAGATATTTTATTCAGTATGAAGTGTTTCTGTGTAAGGCCTTCAACTAGCACGCTGATTGACTTAAGGTGAAATAGGCGCCCATCCTGCCTGAAATTACACTGAATTCTAGTAGAAAAGATCCTCTTAATATAATACAGAAAATGAAATGTAAGAAAGTACAAATCAAGTTCTGTGGAAATTAAGCTGGAGAGATTGCTTCCAGGAAGGGAGTGGGAAAGGCTTTATGTTGACTCCATTATTTGAACCTATTCTCACAGGATGAGAATGAAGTAGATAGGAAGTAACAAAAAGGGGCGCCTGGGTGGCTCAGTTGGTTAAGCATCTGACTTCGTCTCAGGTCATGATCTCGCAATTCATGGTTCAAGCTCTGCATCAAACCATGAACTCTGCTGTCAACAGAGCCTGGAGCCTGCTTTGGATTCTGCGTGTCCTCTCTCTGCCCCTCCCCTGCTCGTACTCTCTTTCTGTGTTTCAAAAATAATAATAAATGTCTAAAAAATAGAAAGTGACAAAACATTCCTGGGAGTGGAAGCAGCATGGATACTTCCACAAATAATGAGGAAACAATCTCCATCAAATCAGGGTGCACAGGTGAATCCCAGCCAGGACTATGGGGTGTCAGGCCAGTTATTAAGCCACATTTGTTCATTGTTAAAAGTTTACTTAAGTTTATTTAAACTTTTCATACTTCAACTTAATTTATAGGCCTAAAATTGTGTTAAGACTACTAAAAAATCTGTTAGCCTTCCTTCTCACATTTTTTAAAGGCATAAAAAAACTGTATTTTATAGGTGCATATAGGTTTGTTTCTGATTTTTTTAAGATGCAAAAATTAAAAGTATAGACAGTATACTGATAGGAAATGAATCTTTGAAAAACTCGGTTTGCATAAAGAAGGAATCTTGAATTCTCAAGCTTAACTTTCTTATTTTGAAGTTTAGCATGGTCTTTATTTTAGTTAATTTTCTTTGTACGTGGTATTATATAGCCATATATAATTATGGATTAAGGAACTGGTAAGTTATACCGTACATACAGGTTCCAATAAGTATTCAGTGCATGGATTCATGATGCGCTGGTCTGGCATGTGAGTGCATATTTTAGTACCTTCTGCAGTAGTAGACCATCACTGGCAGAAGCTTATAATAGTTAACAAGTCACGTCTCCCTTGCTAGCACAATGCAACCAGAATATCTGAAATAATTTGGTTTTCCACGTAGAGTGTATATTTCTCAGGCACTCTAACATAGGTCAGAAATGTAATAGACTTCCTACCTTCTGCATTACGTCTCATGGTATTCTATATAGAAAACAACTGTATGCATGTGTCTACTCCACACTTCTGTAGAATTATTTGACATCTTCCGAGTACTGTTCTCAGTACTGAAGTTAAGCTTCATACAAAATATAGGTGGTTGAGGGTTGGGAATATTTCACAAACACGCAAAGGAGTAACTCCAAAACACTGTTTTTATTTAAATATCCATTGCAGCTTCAAAGTGACTCTTTCATTGATTTAAATAAAAGTTTAATGAATTAGTATCTTTAGCTCCAGAAGTGTAAAGGATGTGGGCTTCTCTTTCATTATTTGTTGTTGTACTTAGAGAAAACAGGGTTACACTAAATTACATGAAGATCAAAATTTGGCTAATTGCCTATTAATAATTTTTCTATATTTTTCCACGTGCAAGTCAGACATTCATGACACATTATTTTCAGTCACACAATGTCTTCCTAAAGCTTTAATCACATAAAAATGAATGAAATATATTGTATTTTTTGGTAGTTCTAGATGAAAAAGTCATTTTTCTCAAATTATCCTTTTGTTTTTAGTATGAAGTTTATTGTCAAATTGGTTTCCATACAACACCCACTGCTCATCCCAAGAGGTGCCCTGCTCAATACCCATCACCCACCCTCCCCTCCCTCTCACCCCCCATCAACCCTCGTTTGTTCTCAGTTTTTAAGAGTCTCTTATGTTTTGGCTCCCTCCCTCTCTAACCTCTTTTTTTCTTCCCCTCCCGCATGGTCTTCTGTTAAGTTTCTCAAATTATCCTTTTGTATCAACCTGAGAATAAAGTGGAAATCTTCCTGTTCTACTGATGGCACTATTTATTCATGATTAGTTACATATAATATTGAATATCACTGCAAGACATTAAAAGTATCCATTTATTTTTGCTAAATGGAAAGCTAAGAAAAAGAAATTAATTTGCTCATAGAATGAAAATCAAACTCATTTCAGCCTCTTGAGCAAACAATGTGCTTGTAATTTTCCACACAACCCCAAAAGAAGACTGACTGAGTTTTCTATGTAGGTTCTTCTCTGTCACTGCTCTCTCAAAGACCTACAACTTACTGTGAGAAATGAAGTTAATTTACAAAGGGGAATTTCAGTCTTTTATTCGGCAACCCAAATAAGCTATAGATTGATGGTGCTTTTTAGTAAACCAAAAATTACATTAAGTAGTGGACTAGAATTCTCCCTAATTTAGCTGAGGTGGGAAAGCAGAGAGAATCGCCCACATCTGTCACTTGTAGTGATAGCTATAGAGATCTTGATAAAATGGTGACCATCTCCTTCTCAGCATGCTGTTCAGGGCCCCTTGAGGTTCTAATTCCTTGAGACCCCCAAGGTATCAGTACAGAGGTCAAGGAGAAATTCAACACAGGAAATAGTGAGAAAGGTAAGAGCAAAGTGATATTGGCAAACCACTGCTTAGGGTTGGGATGGGGTGGTGCTTATTCCATTCACCTCCAGCAATGACTTCCTTATAGTATTTCAAACTCCCACAAAACTGCCTAACCCAGATCCCAGAGCTACAGAATTCACTTTTCATTGCTGGAACTTGCTACGAGAAAAAAAAAAAAAACTGATGTCCAAGAAGATAAACACAAGGCATTTACCTCCTCTGTGATCTGGGTCAGACTGTCCTAGAATGCTACCTATAAATCCACCAAATAAAATCAGGGGTCCTAATATCGAGTGCTTTCAAGGTGCAAAGCACTTGAATATGTATTACCTTATTTAGTACCCACCCCCACACACACATATACACGACTCTGAAAGTCAGTTATTATTAGCCCCCTTTTACAGATGACAAAACAGACTCTGGTTTAGTAACCATCACAAGAGCACAGAGATGGTAAGTGGTACAACCAAGAATTGAACCTCCATCTGCCCAGGTATATAGTTCATGCTTTTCCCACCATTGTTTGTTGTGTACATCGCTGGGCAACTATATCAATTCATATTTGAGAGGAAGCTTAGTATACTAGCTGTCACCAGCATGATCCATTATAAATACCAGACACAAATTTAGATTAAGTAGTTTCTGCTTACGTTTTAGTCAAAGGGAATAATTAAAATAGGAATAGCATTTTCAAAGTTTTTGTATTTTGAGGCCTGAATGTAATAATCTCCACTGCTAAAGAATTTCTTTTCATGATAGCCAGGGTTACAGAACAGCAGGAGGAGGAGGGCTCAAAGCATCATGAATATATGTCAAATTAAACTCTCCCAGTGTGTGATTCAAGAGTCCCAGTGATAGCCCTCCAAGGTTTAGGGCAAGGCTATTTCTTAGCTCAAATCCCAGCTCTTCTACTTTCTATTCAGCATATAGTAAGTACTCAATAAATATTAGCTATACTTATTCATAAACACCACAAGGAAAATATATATAAATATTATATAATTTTTATATATAAGAATATATATAATTCCTGGGTGGAGAGAGGTTCCTATAAAAGTATGTGCAGCATATAGTAAGTACTCAATAAATATTAACTATACTTATTCATAAACACCACAAGGAAAATATATATAAATATTACAGTAAAAGATTCCTGGGTGGAAAGAGGTTCCTGTAAAAGTATGTGCCATAGTTTTTTCACCTAAATCTGATTATCAGTTAAGCCTAATGATGGTTCTTTTGATTTAGATTTTTTAAGAATAAAAATGGGTAATACTTACAGGTTTTTCCTCGTAAATCTTATAAGGAATTAACCTAAGAGTGGTTGCGTTATTAGTGGAACGGGTTCTGATTATTGGTCTTTGTGCTGTATTTTACTTACTCAACTAATTTATGTCTCAAAATTTTTTCCTTTCCCTCTTGCCTGAGCTCTGCCAAGTCTAGCGGCTTACATTTTCTACCCTTTTAAGTAGTTCTAGAAGTTTGGAACTTGCAGCCCACATCAGCAAATTTGCCCTTTTGCATTTGGCAAGAATCAAGGTTTGCCATGTGTTTCCAAGTAGAGGTGGGAGTATCGTGTTATAGAGAGTCATGTCAGCATGACTCTGGAAACAGTGATTGTTAGATAACCAGTGAATTGGAGCCAGAAAAGAGAATTGAGAACATTATTTTTGGAGCTGTTTATATCTGTAGAGATCTACAGTTGTATATATATTGCTTTTCTTTGAGTGTTCATCTTTAGGGTAAAATGATACACCTTTAAGAGGCGTCATGTGTTATTATTCACTAATTCAAGCATCAGAATAACTTGGCCTGGAATCTAAAGCACCCTAAACCTGATTTGACTTCTGCAGTGTCTTTTTCTTAACTCCTTAAAATTATAGCTATGTATAATTGCATGCTTTATTGGAATTAAGTGATTGCACTCTTCCTTCTTCTTGAACACCCAGCTGAAAATAAAAGTTTGTGGGCCTGGAGTAGTGGGTGCTGTGGAGCAGGGTATAGGAGTGGAATTTAAATGTCTTTGTGTTAGCTGGTAGTGTGTGTTCTTGAAAATATGGCTAGAGGGGCACCTGGGTGGCGCAGTCGGTTAAGCGTCCGACTTCAGCCAGGTCACGATCTCGCGGTCTGTGAGTTCGAGCCCCGCGTCAGGCTCTGGGCTGATGGCTCGGAGCCTGGAGCCTGTTTCCGATTCTGTGTCTCCCTCTGCCTCTGCCCCCCCCCCGTTCATGCTCTGTCTCTCTCTGTCCCAAAAATAAATAAACGTTGAAAAAAAAATTTAAAAAAAAAAGAAAATATGGCTAGAAATATTTAATAGAATGAAAATATGGCTAGAAATATTTAATAGAATGTTGTATCTGTGTGTGTGAATTTACAGATTACTGGAGTGAGAGTGACAAGGAAGAAGCAGATACTCCATCAACACCCAAACAGGACAGCCCTCCGCCCCCTTACGACACATACCCACGACCTCCCTCTGTAAGTTGCCAACAGGAATGGACATTATTTAGCATCAGATTCTTTGACCCAAAATATCCCCATGTAGTGAATTGCACGTCAGACCTCAGGTTCCCTAAGAGGAAAGAACATAAGGAGTCTAAAAACAATAAGGGGAAAAAATTTAGTATGCAAAGACTATTTAATCAGGAGAAACAGTCACCACAGATTCCAGGCATAATATCTGCCCAGTTTTATTTTAAAAAATCCTGTTTGTGTCAGAGTAGCCTTCCTGGAAATATCAGCAACAAAAATAAGTTTTCTTAGAAAAAGATATATAAATGGGCTTTATGTATCCCACACTAATAAAGTTCATTCCTATATCCTTCAGAAATGACTCATAAAAATTAATATTATATCTATATTAAACATATTTTGACAGATAGCTCTTCAGATAGTCATGGGGTCTGGTTTAATGTATGTGTTTATATGGTGCTCCAGACTTCTTAAACCTGTGTAAATGATTCTGTGTATAGCCTGTAGTTTATAATCTTTTAATGGGGTAAACAACTGCCCTAGTTTGCTTGAGACTATCCCACTTTATGCCCGTGGCCCATCAGAACTACTAAGAGCATCTCAGTAGTCTCCCAGTTTTGACAATACATTGCATGGTTACAGCGTCATAAGAGTTAATTCTGGCTATCTTGGGGCTGAGTCTTCCACATAGGAAATGGAAGCTGAATTTAGGTGACAACAGCACTCAACCTAATTACACCTCCATATTACTCTAGAGGATTTTAAATAAGACGCTACACAAGATGTTGATAAAATTCTAGGCCATTTCTCAACCTTGGCTGTGCATAAGAATCACTTCTGTAACATTTTAGAAATGCAGATGTTCAGACCCTATCCAGGCATTAAATCAGAATATCTGAGACTACAAACAGCTCACTAGATTAGACTGTGGGCCTGCTGTATTCATCTACACATCCCCATGGCTTAGCACAGCACTGGCACTTATTTATTAAGTGCTTAATAAATATTTCTGAAATGAATAAATAAATATTTCTGAAATAAATGAATGGGTCCTTTTGACTAATAACTAAAAGGGAAGCCACATTTTTAATAACAGTGTTTGATGTCAATGTCTCTTAGCTAAGAATTGTTCCTAATATGTATGCACATTTCTTTAATAAATGCTGAGTGTAACAGAATGCAAGGATGAGCTATAGAAATGAAATCATGAAGTCAGTGACAAGATACAGTTTATATCATATTTTCCCTCTTTGCCTAAAACATTAGGGCCTGAATAATTCCTTTTAAATATTTATAAAAGAGGAAGAAAGGGAAACTGCAGCTTCAGGGAACAGCTCTTTAATCATAGCAACTTGTGAATTTCAAGAAGGAAGCTATTTACATTGTTATTAACATGTGGGAAGATAAACTGCCCCCAGAAGATGCCATTTAACTTCTCCTTTACCCAGAGGGGCAGCGTGTGCTTTTGCCTCAGCCAGGCTTGTCCTGGCCACCACCTGAGCCCCATTTGCCTTGATCACATTTGACAAATTCAACTCCTCCTGCCAGAAAGGAGCCAGAACTGATCTGTTAGCCCCGAGAGCTAGAGTAAGCCTTGTCCCCAGTAGGAGCACCTGCGAGTCTTTTACAGCATTCACTTGATGCCAGTCCATTTTCTTGGTTGTACTTTGTACTGTAATATATACTCCCAAACTTTAAATTCCAAGAATAGAAATATTCCATTTTTCTTTTGTGTTTATGTACCCTGAGGTGCCCATGCCCAAGGCAGATGCTCATCCCCATCAGAGTATCTCACCTTGCCTGTATGTTTAACTCTACAAAGTGCCACAAATTGAAAGGACCACAAGAACACCTTTCATTGGGGCCCATAGGAGGATTCATTCACCTATGAAGAAGAGGAGGGGTTCTGTCCGATTATAGGCACCTTCTTTTCACATCCAAAAGCCTCTCTCCTTGCTCTCACCCCCAAACTCCACAAAATCCAGAAATATGAATTTGGCAGCAATTATTCAGGGTTTTAAATTCCTAGAGATTTTTTAAACTTCAGATTTTTCTTAGTTGCTGAATATTTCTTACATAAGCACTCAAATTTTCTTATGCTTCACTGTTGTGCAACTTTGCATGTTAATATGTCAGACTTTTTATGAGAGTCTGGTATAGGAGAATTTCAACACTCCACATCTCAGTCTCTTAAAATATCAGCTGAGCCTAACTTTGAGATGTCTGTAAACTTGACTAGTCATTAACTTGACTGGTAAATGTTAACTGTTAGAAATCTAATGTGTTCCTTGGTAACAGAAGTAGTCTGTTATTTTCTGTAGAGACTGATCAGAGGCTCCTTTCCACAGATGAGTTGTGCCAGTCCTTACGTGGAAGCAAAACACAGCCGGCTCTCTTCCACAGAGACCTCTCAGTCACAGTCCTCCCATGAAGAGTTTCGCCAGGAAGTGACTGGGAGCAGTGCTGTGTCCCCCATTCGCAAGACAGCCAGTCAGCGCCGCTCCTGGCAGGATTTAATCGAGACGCCCCTGACAAGCTCAGGATTACACTATCTTCAGACTCTGCCCCTGGAGGATTCTGTCTTCTCTGACTCCGCGGCCATCTCCCCAGAGCACAGGCGGCAGTCCACCCTTCCAACTCAGAAGTGCCACCTACAGGATCACTATGGGCCGTACCCCTTGGCTGAGAGTGAGAGGATGCAAGTGTTAAATGGAAATGGGGGCAAACCTCGAAGTTTTACTCTGCCTCGAGATAGCGGGTTCAACCACTGCTGTCTGAACGCACCCGTTAGTGCCTGTGACCCGCAGGATGACGTGCAGCCCACAGAGGTGGAGGAAGAGGAGGAGGAGGAGGAGGAGGAGGAGGAAGGGGAGGCAGCAGGGGAAAACATAGGAGACAAAAGTAAGTATGTTGGAGATCCTTAGCCTGTGTACACAGAGTCCTAACCTTTTCAAACTTCTTATTTTAAGAAAATAGAATTTTGTTTCCCTTTTTTCTTAAAATAATAGTCTTGCTGCACAGGACGTTAGGTATCCTTTGCTGTTTTACTTTCAGAAATTGAGTAACATGGCGGGGAGAAAGGTGGATAATGAAGCCTATATCCCAGGACACCCAAAGCTAGAGCAAATGCTTTTCCCCAGTTACCCATTTTCCTTGTAAGGTTAATGATAGTCATTTCTTTTTCTCCTACCTCTTATCCACTTTCTTCTCCCCTGTATATATCATCCCTTTGGTCCACAGTCATTGCCCCCTGAGTTTGGGTTAAGAAACTAAATGCTTCAAGCACAGTGTTAGCAGAACCTTGGTTGAATACGTAAGTGAACACAGAAACACATACATACGCACACATACATATACAACTTCCCTTTTCACTATTAAAAGATTTAAAGGAAAAATTCAAAGGAGTTTTCCAAGAAGAAATTTCAAATAGCATTTCTGTCAACTCCAAATGGCCAAAATTGTTTCTAGAAACCAGTTTTCCAAAAGCATTTATTTATTTTCTTGGTATATATGTTAATTACAAAACTCAATTTATGTGAATCAACTTTGAAGAGAGACAAAGTCAATTAAATAATCCTCTGACTTTTTGGCATTAAGAATATGTTTACTAATTCTCAAGTTCTTTATCCAACATGCCTTACCAAGCATCTGTTTATAATTAATGTGATACACCAGTCCAGAAACCCAGGCTAGTTTAAGGGAAAGGCTAGAACTCAGTTACCTTACTTAGAAAGAAAATCTAGGTTTGGCTGTAAGTCCTAAATGTAAAAATTCCCTCCCCCCCCCCAATAAAAAAGTACAGTATTAAAGAAGTAGTATAAAACTGTTTGCATGTCTTTATTCAAAATGAAGTTTGGGCCAGTTAGTGCAGCTGACCCAAGCTAGTGTTGATGAAACCACAGTTTCTGATTTGTTCCCACCAGGGCATTAGACTTCCCTTTTTAAAGGATATAAGCAGACTATAGCCATCCACCCATTTTGTAAGTATACGAGACTTTGATTATGGGATATATTACTGTAAGTTCTTCTTCACAATTGGAAAAACAGTTCAAAGCTCACAGAGGGCCAGCAGGTCAGTATCCTCATGCCCATGTTAAACTTGGCTCATTTAAAATGAGAGTCACTTTGGAGATTATTAGCAAGAAAATACAGTAGAATTTCTTTTATGGTCTTCATTGCCTTATTTAAGGAGAATTCTATCTTATACCATGAAAATATGAGTTGTTGGTAATAAAAATCATATGTTAAAGCAGTTTCCATGTGAAGTGTATGTTGGCCATAATCTCCATAAGGAGCATTACAAAAGGTATACTGTTGGTGCAGGAAAAGGTAATTACCATCTACTACCTGCCAAGCCCTCCCAACATTCACATTTATCAGAGATTATGGAAGAGACTGGTGAAGAAATATCTAGGAGCCATGTGAGGTCTCTGTAGGACTTCTGGCAAGCATGATAATACATTTTTTAGTGTTATGATGATTACCAAAATCAGGATACTGTTTTCTAAAATTTAACTAAAGATGAGTTAGAAACTTCATTTTGACTGTCATCTATGTGCTGCACAACTGCTGTAACTAAGTATGTGAAGTTTGTTCAGTATTCTACAAACATATTGGGGAAAATACTTTAACTCTGCCATTTTAAGATAAATTGTGTTGAAATTTGCACAGCCCTCTGAAATAGAGAATTCTGTTCAGAAAACATATCATCATGGCCACAGGTAGAAGTCATCGATGATATCTTTTTCGCTTAAGCCAGTTACTTCCCAGTTCCCTCTGGCCATCGCAGGAGGGAGTCCTGGAAAGGAGAAGGTGCATCCTAGGGCCTGAAAGGAAAACCCGGGCCCACAGAGCATCTATAGTTAGATGGCTTTCGAGTTTGTTCTTCTAGTGTCTCTTTGCTGTTTTCTTGATTGAATTTATTTTTACCTTGTACATGCACTACTAAATTGGTGAGGTTTTCCTTCAGGTTCCCAAATGAGTCAAGTGGGCAATTTTTCGGTACTTTCCATCTCTTTCAGTGTCTCTTTTTTTGTGGAATAACTGTGATAAGGCAGAACAGTCTTAGCAAGTGTGTCTATAAATCTAATATTGCACATTTTGTCTTCACAGTTCAATATTTTGGGGCATTTCATGCTATTTCAGTCAGATCTGCTTCACTAAATGTGGCCATGCACTATAATTCAGGGCCCCATTTCTTTCTGGGCATTTTTCCCCAGATCTTTTGCTTGATGTGTCAATGTTCATCAAACCATTCTCAGCAGAACATGTGTTTCATGGTTGTCTACTAGAAGATGCTTTGTATTTAATAGAATGTCTGTCTGCCTTCCTAATGATGGTTTTTCTGCATTACTGTTTTTAATATTTAGGAGTGTACGATTTGATAAACACTTCACTTGAGAAACACCAGCTTTAAAATCCATGTTTTCAAAAGAATCTTTAAGGTCTAGTTAAGGGGTGTCGTGTTCATGGCTGCCCTGGGTTGGCCATTAGGACCTAGTATTCCAGGCTTATTATTCAAATCAAGCTGCTGGGTATTATGTCAACAGAGCAAAAATTATATACACAAAAGAAGCTGTGGCCATCCCACCAGTCTCAGGCTTAGGACATGCCTTCCAGCGCAGAGCATTCACTATGCTGCCCACAGGTTGGCAGGCACCTGTGCTTGTTAGAGTCAAGCAGGGATGTATTACTAACTGTCATGCTCGAGGCCAGCGTTTGCTTTGACCTACTATAGTGAATTTGCACTTATCCAGCACAGACCTGCAGAGGACATAAGTTTTGTGTCTCTAGCTACACACGTTTTTTCTCAGCTTACCAAGAAATTAAAGCTAGAAAGTATCAGGCAAGTGGGCAGAAGGAGTAATGGAAGAAAATGTGAAAATATAGCCTATCTTCTGCTTTAAGGATGAAGAATTATGTCATCACCCAAACCCCTGTCTTATCATTTATGTTTACCTTAACTTTATATAATGTGATCTATATTATACAGTGCTTACAAGTTTACAAAGCAATCTAAAAAACAAAATGTACCTAAATCGGTGATCTAGATGTGTTTTTTTTTCAATTTCCCTGCTTATGAGGTATAAATGTAGCCTTCTTTAGAGCAGTCTTCAATCTGTGTCTTCTCATGGTTGGACTACTTTTTCTCTTATTTTGAAATTCATGTATTTAACTGAATCATACTATGATTTTTAATAGGCAGAACTCATTTTGGTGTAAAATGGATGGTATTAAAAGTACACACATGAGACCTGTCTTGTTTTCCTTTGACTTAAAAGCCAGCTTACATATTAATTATCCTGACCTACTTCACTGGCATTTGGGAGAAGACAAGTAATTTCCTATTATCCCAATTAGCAGTTTCGAAGCTTACTGAGATGTGGGCCTTATAATACCTCAGTTATATTAAATTATAAATTATGTCAGCCTGTGCAACTTCCAAGGAGTATAAATCATTAAAGTGTGGGACAAAATATAAAGATATACTTCATTCTGAAATCAACTGCTGTAACACTAAAATACTGTTTTGGTTAATACAGCTTGAAGTCTACTTGGGATAGATCTCTTTTCTTTGCCATACTAGGCAGTTTAGATGAGGTTTTCAAAAGCTTTATCCTTTAATCCTGCTGATTTCCCTCTTGGCAGTTGTAAGAATACTCTTTACTAGCTATACATTCTTGGTGCCTCCATGTACTCAATGAAGTTATAATGTGCTCTTTTTCGTTGTCTTAGAGATAACTTACCAGTATTCTCCCTTAATTTACACATGTATTAGCTTGGTCTTAGGAATGTATAGCAAAACCTACAGCTGTGGGGGATGGGGTTTGTGGGGGTGGAGGTGGAGGGTGGATAAAACCTTGTAGCTACATTGCCCATCAGGTTATCTGGCCAAGATACTTACTGATGCTCTCAAAATGAGATTTGCTGAGAAATGGTTTTTAAAGTTATTTTTTTTAATCTAACCTCCTTTGCATAGCATTGGTAAGTTAAGAGTTGTGCAAAGTATGCAGCTCAGTGGCCTAATATCTTAAATTATCTAGGCAGAGAGGATAGATAATGACTGCCAATATAGTGTAGAAGAATATAGATTAATCCTCTTCAATCATTTTAAGGGTCCTAGAGTAATTTCCTGAAGAGTTTCTAAAAGCTATGACTTTTATTTTTTTAAGAACATTCAGGTACAAAGTATGTGGGCAAGGCGAAAATATTCCTAGAATATGAAGTTGTGTTAAAGGATAAAAAGGAACAAGTTGAAAATAAAGAAAAGTGTTACAGCACTTTTTACTATTTTATTGATTGTCAAGATAAATTATGCACAAAGAATTTAGAAGGGCATAATCATCAATATTATCCTAAATTATAGTTCAGGCCTAAAAGAACAGATGTAAAAGATATATAAGCAATGTGAATAAAAAATATGCATTAAAGTCAGAAAAAATAGCAGAGAACCTTAACTTTGTCACTTTTGTGAAGTTTAAGGGCATTATTCTTGGCTGGTTATGTAACAAGTATATATAGAGAACACAAAAAAAATCTAGAAAGTAGTAAACAAATGTTCTCTTAATACCATATTTTCTGATTTTGAAGAAATACTATTACAGAGACATAAAACCCCAAAGACTAGATAGAAAGTAGGGTCTAGCTATAATGCTGATACTGATTATAGGTTGGATTTGTAATCATACCTCCCTCAGTTTTGGCTTAGATGATGAGGAAAAATTATTACCTTAACTTACAGGATGTTCAGAGGTGGGGTTGTTCCAGAGTGAATTTTGTGGCTCTGCAGTGTAAGACTGTCACTTAACTTTTCTGTAATGCCAATAGCTCTAAGCATCTCTTCTTATAAGACAGCATCCAGAGAGCCAAAGACCAATATCTAAAGAACCCTACCTGTAGTCCTTTTTCTGTAAGAACAAGGAAAGCCTTTCCTAGATCCTTCCAGCAGACTTAGCTCCATATTTCATTGTCCAAGGTTTCATCATATGCCCAAGTAGCAAGTGAAATGATTATGAATAGTTGAGACTAACCTTGATTTAAGATCATAAAGAAAAAACTGTACCAAACTGCTTATCGTTACTATCCACATGAGCCTGTCCACTATTATGTATGTTATATCCTCAAATATATTTGTTCAAGCAGTGTGGCACTCTTTTAATATATATATATATATGCAAACATATACCCCATATCACATCACATCATTTAAGTCTTGGCACTAACAAAATGTTAGATCTATAAAAGGGGATAAATACTATGTAACCCTTGCGGTGCCTGGGTGACTCAGTAGGTTAAGCATCTCTTTTTTTTTAATTTTTTAATGTTTATTTATTTTTGAGAGAAAGAGAGCATGAGCAGGTGAGAGGCAGAGAGAGAGGGAAACACAGAATCCGAAACAGGCTCCAGGCTCTGAGCTGTCAGCACAGAGCCCGACGCTGGGCTCAAACTCACAAACTGTGAGATCATGACCCAAACCGAAGTCACACGCTTAACTGACTGAACCACCCAGGTGCCCTGTAAGTGTCTGACTCCTGATTTCAGCTCAGGTCATGATCTCTCAGTTCATGAGATCAAGCCCCTGCATCGGGCTCTGTGCTGACAGTGAAGAACCTCCCTGGGATTCTTCTCTTCCTCTCTCTCTGCCCCTCTTCCACTCATGTTCACTCTCTCATGCTCGCTTGCTCTCTCTCTCTCTCTCTCAAAATAAATAAACATTAAAAAAATAATAAAATAAATATTATGTAGCCCTGAAAATATAGCAAGTTAGATATAATAATTATTGTCATTTGAAATGAATAAGCATATTTTCCTCTAAACACTAAGTGATCGGAACTTAGAATATATTCTCTGGAGATATTCCTCCTCAGTTTAAATCCTTGCTTTGTGACTCTACCACTTGCAAGTGACATGATTTTTTTTTGCTTCTTTTCTTTTTTTTTTCTTTTTTTTTTTAATATGAAATTTTTTGTCAAATTGGTTTCCATACAACACCCAGTGCTCATCCCAACAGGTGCCCTCCTCAATGCCCATCACCCACTTTCCCCTCCCTCCCAACCCCCATCAACCCTCAGTTTGTACTCACTATTTAAGAGTCCCTTATGGTTTGCCTCCTTCCCTCTCTGTAACTTTTTTTCCCCTTCCCCTCCCCCCTGGTCTTCTGTTGAGTTTCTCAGGATCCACATATGAGTGAAAACATATGGTATCTGTCTTCTGTTGAGTTTCTCAGGATCCACATATGAGTGAAAACATATGGTATCTGTCTTTCTCTGCCTGACTTATTTCACTTAGCATAACACTCTCCAGTTCCATCCATGTTGCTACAAATGGCCAGATTTCATTGTTTCTCATTGCCAAGTAGTATTCCATTGGCAAGCGGTATGATTGATGAAGCTATTTAACACCTCTGGTCCTCAATGTCTTCATTGTTACATCAGGTGATAGCAGTACTTGAAGTTAGGTAAGAGTCAAATGAGGTAATACCAGAAAGCACTTAGTTTCCATATCTGACACACTGTAGGTCTTCCAATAAATTTTTTATAACTATATAATTTATGTAGGTTTTATGCATATTTGGATTTGGGCAGTGAATTAATCCTGGCAAACCTCAATAAATAACATTTACCTGACTACATGCCCTAACTTTGTTCAGTTCTAGCTATTGAGTTGAATCATATGAATTGCTGTTTTTATAGGTCAAAATGATGAAATAGCAGCAATTTTGTACATTTCAACATAATATATTAACTGTATCCTAGGAGCTAAAATAGAAATGTCCCTCACTTTACATTCTTATCACTCACTCACTACTCCTTTCATTTTTGACTTTGGACATTTGAGAATTCCATATAGCAACAGCCTTCTATATGTTTACTGAAATATGTATTTATACACCTTGCCAATAAGGTCTCATTTCAAATATTTTCCCCTCAGAGTCCTCCCCTGACAACCCAGTCTGACCCAGATGCCGCTTCACTACCATAGCCACCACCATTCTTTCTCTGCTATGTTACCCCATTTTATATTCTTCACAGCTTTATCACTATGAGTACAATACCAAATATTGTTCACTGATTTATTTTCCATCTCTGCCTAGCAGAATATAAGTTTGTGAAGAGCAGGGATTTTATTCCTGTTTTGTACACCCAGTGCCTAAAATGATATATGGCCATGGTAGGCTAGACAATATTGGATGAGTGAATGAGTAAGTGAATGAATAAATAATAGCTAACCCCTTTTGTCACCAATGCCTTTCCATTTTAGTATATAACGGTTAAAGCTAAAGTTAATGTTCTATCCATCATGTGACTTAAGACATGAATAAAACCATTATAAAATTCATTTGGGTATTTTATAGAGAAGGACAAGACTGCATGTTCAGAATACTGTCTTCATGCTGGACATCACAAAGCTGGGATGCAAATAACTGTAATTACTGCTCTTTTTAGTATGGCTCATTTATAGTCACCTTCTCTCCTACTGAAACCATACTCTTCCTGATTTAGTTGCATTTCAAAGACGAAAGCCATGAGAAAATGACATGAGAGATAACCAGTTCATTCTTGGAAACCAGATCTTCCAGCACCCGTAAGCAATTGTTTTTCCTACCAAAATCTGCTGTCTGTGGAAAGAAGGCTGGCCCCCTTGGTAGATGAAGCCGCCTAGCTTCATCCTGATTCATTTGTAAAATGTGTTGAAATTGCAACTTGTACTTGAATGAATAACCAATAGCCCTGCATTGGCCAGGAAAATAAACTCAGGAATGTTAATAAGCAATGAAGCCAGATTTAAATGGCAAAAGAATGAATTCTAGATACTACAGAGTCACACCAGTAGAAGATGTGGCCAGATAAGAGTTGAAGTTCACATAAAAGGATGACGAGCCCTCACCAGTATAGTTAGGACAAGTTATGATGTACACTTTGTTTTACCAAGAAACTTGATTAGGTTCAGCCACTGTTTTACTTGCTAATATTTTCACATATCAGAAAAGCAAACCACGTTTCTTCAGGTCATTATTAGCATATTGTCAGTTTCTCAGTGGAATAATTTTCTGTTTTATTTCATGAGAACCTGTCCTAAGTTCAGTCTCCTTTTACCTTGCCAGAGAAAGCTGAAGATCATCAATGCTTCCCCTTTTTCCTCTCTACATATGAAATCTACCTCATATGGTCACCAACTACTAGAAGATGGTAGATTAATACATAACAGGATTGTTCCATAAAACATAGCTTGGAAGTTTTTAAATTTCCCCATGTTTTTTTTTATTGTTTTAATTGAAAACTAATAACTTTCTTATTGCTAAATAAATAAAACAATGGTGAAAGCAAAAAGCTACCCTCTCTCCTTATTCTACAGAATTTCTGTTCAAAGTTAAGGTTTTAAAAATTAATTCTCATATGACTTTGTTTTCTTCATGTATCTTTTTCCTGTCACTCAGTGTGAGTAGGGAGGTAAGGTATGGTTTAGTTGGTTTTCAGTTTTTCCTCAGAATTTTTTTTGATATGATCATAGTTTATAATATAAGCAACAGTCTTGTGAGATAACTTACCACCTGAGAACCCAGCCCCAACCCCAGCATATATCACCCTAGAAAATTCAGCAATTACCTGTTGACCTTTTCAAAAACAATAGGAGAAGTGTGAGAAGCAAGAAATGATAGTGCCTGTTCATGCACAATTACACCCTCTTATACACACCCGCACACTCACTGATCAGAAGCTCCTTGCCTACCTAACTAGTTTATTCTAAAACTTTTCCTTTAATGGAAGAATACTCTTATTGTGTCATTCATAAGAAAACAGTGCTTATTACTATGTATTTTAAGTGCAAAAGTGACACCTTGTCATAAAAAAGTATTTTAATATTTAAAACTCATACTTGTGGACTCCTAAAAGGTTCTTACCTCAGGAATGTAATATGACAATTTTATATGCATGTGTTTCTATTACAAGCACAAAGTATGCCAATAAAATGAACCTTCTGAGTTATTTCACAGAATTTCTGAGAAATTGCAGAATACTTGAAAGTAAGGATGACAGTTATTAAACTCGTGGATTAAGTTCAGAGCTACAAATCCTTTAACTTTCTTAGTCATGGATTCTCTAACATTTCAATATCTATATGTAGCTTACTAAAATGTAAACTAAACCTTTATACTGTACTTTTGGTTTGCTGTATCAATGTATAGTCTAATTAGTTCTCAGCATGTATTCATTTATTCATATTCATATATTTGACAGACATTTTTTATTGTTTATTTACTATATACCAGGTACTATGTTAAGAGTCTTTCTTCTATAGCTCTTCCATAAGTCTACTTACAACAAAAATTTATAAATTCTCTTAAAGAAATAAGAAAGATATTCCTTTCTGATAACATGGAATAGAACAAAGAATTTAAAGTATGCAGCATCATTGTTATCTTGTACCAGTAATTTTCCCAAGTAACCAATTAATAATATTATAAAAATGATTCTTTGAGAGATGGCACATCATATTCTGTGTTCATTTTAAGGTACTTATCACTTATGCAAAAGTGATAAAACTGGTTAGAATAGATAAAACAGATCACTTTTAGAGCTATTTCTGCTTTGGCTCATTCCTTGAACATTACGGTTGGGGGAAAATGTATTCTGGTTACTCAGCTACTAATAATCAATTTGTACTATCATCAAAGCAATATTAATCTATGGTCAGTATTATACTATACTGGCCCTAATACTATACTGGCATAGTATTATACTGACCATATATTAATATGTATTTGATAATTGATAAGATCCTTCCTAATTTTACAGCAAACTAACATGGAGTTTAATTTTCGGAAAAATCTAATATTAGCAGAGTGCCTAATACAGAAAATTATGTTGTACTTCTATTGTCTGTTTTAGGGAAATATCAACCTTAGCTTTTTAAACAGTTTTTCACTTAATTCCACATTTATAATCCCTAATCTTCCGTGATGTTGAATCTGATATTTTTATTGTGCTGTTTTCTTGTTTGGTAAATCATTCATAGAATATATTGACTTAATGCCTAAGATCTATTCAATGACCTCCAAACTTTCTCACCCATGAGTTTAATGGCTTCTTTAGCTATATTTTTTTCCTTAAATTATTGTTGTGGTTGTTCTTGGCCTAATTTAGAGTCTATTCTAACATTATAAAATGGGTATTTTAAAGCAGTCATTCATTTCAGGATTCTCAGTGACAGAAAATAGCCCACAACTTGCTATCCCTGAACTTAAACTTCATATCTTTTTCCTTGAGCATCTCTGCTGTTTTTTCCTTGTTTTTTAACAATGCCAACACACAGGGGTTTTTTCATGCCTTTTCTAAAAAGAACAGGGAGGAGAGCAACTTGGAATCAGTGGGGCTTTAATACAACCCTCTGCCAACTCTGACAGTAAGTCCCACCCCTCACTTTGTACTCTATTGTCTTCTTACACCACATGGAGTTGCTGGGAGCCATCTCTTGATTTAGCATCCTGGGTTCTAAGACTCTTTTATTGACCTAATTAGAAGGATTTTTGCCCTAGCACTGGAGGTAGGAAAGATGTTTACCATTCCAAAAATAATTCTATACAAATACTAAATATATTTGCTGAATAATTAAGTGAAAAGTTAGGCTTTACTTTGAATGCTTCTTTAAATGTGTAACACCTTTTCTGGGTGGTTGTTGTTTTCTTTTTTTTATTTTTGGTATATACTACAGCGAACAGTATCTCTCTGGTTAATACTGTAGAACCCATTTTAAATGCTTTATATTAAGGTAAATAATTCATTTAATGGAGTTTTTTTTTTACTGGCATAGGCATATAATATGTGCCATGCTGTATGTAAATATGCATAATAATTAGCCATCTCACCCTAGAACTTAGAGTTTTAAATATTCATTTTCCCACCCAATAGAGAAATACTCTTTATACACTTGAAAAATTATTATTGAGACTCTGCTTGCATATTTTAGGCACTCAGAGCCTACTGCCCCCAGGCAGGGCAATTCATGTTGAACAGTTCTAGTTAAAAATTCTCCCTTGTACTGACACAAAAGCTGACTTCCTGTAAGTTTTCCACTCTTGGACCTTGACATTGCAATTTAGAAAACTACACAAGTATTTGAATGGCTGATATGTGGAAGAGGGCTAAGATAGTCTTTGAAGTTTCAGAGGACATAATAGGTGGAAGCTACGGGCGGGGGGGGGGGGGCTTTTTGATTGATATGAGGTGGAAATTTTCCAATGGTTGCATTTGCCCATGAATGGAATATCTCTTCTAGTCAGTTTAGTGGGTTCCCCATTACTCATTGCTTAAGAGGAGGCTGAGTAACCAGCTACCAGTCAGGGCTTCCCAAGCTAGTTGGACACTTGAACCTGATGGCTTCTTCCATCTCTAAAGTTTTATGGTTCTCTTCAACATACTGGCCTTGCTTTTACTCTCACTCTAGTGCTGTGTACATTGTACATGTCCAAAACTATACAGTGGAATTTTGTTATCTAGCATAGTTTGTGTGTCTCATCTCTGAACTGAATGCACATAATCACCTTAACTTTCTGACACGAGTTCTAGATAACTCACTATTCTGGTTACCTTCATCTGTATACCTTGTTTCCTTTTAGTGTCCCCTTGCCAAGTGTATGGGAACTAGTACAGTACTTTATTCAAAAAGATATCATACAAAATTTCATCATATGCAAGACATGCTGCTCTTGGCTTTCCTCTTATCTCCCAAACTAGAGATACCGTCCAGAAAGAAAAGGCCAGCTTAAAATGCTTCATTTTTATTGAATCCATGTTGGTCCTTCTGTTGAAATTAAAAAATGAAACTCCTCCCAATAATACTCTATTCTAGAACTTTTCTATGTGTCTATAACAGATTTATCATTTTGTTCTCTTAGAACCCATGTGGAGTATTGTTTGTTTGGATAAGAGACCTCTCTTCAAGCCATAAGTCTTGAGGGATTCTGACAGTGACCCTAAGATAATTTCCAGAAAGTTTGTTCAGTTCCTAAAATCATTCTGCTCATTCAAAGAGACCACAAGGTGGGTCTTAGTCATCCCTTATGTCAAGAAACACTTCTTTTTAAATTTCCCAGTTTGAAGACTTACTCCATACAGGAAAAACCTAAAATATTTTTGAAGCTGTATGCTTCTACTTTCTTATGTTATTTTTTTTAAAGAAGCTCTGTCTTCAGGTTTTTCATAAGCCTTAACGGAACATTTGCCTTCCTGACACTCTTTTTATAAGGAATTAGATTATTTTCTGTTTGTTCATTTCTAGTAGCCTCTTCTTCCATCTTTTATAGAAATCCTCCTTCAACTAAAGCTTAGAAAAATCTCCTTGTAACTATCTTGACTTCAGCTGCATCTCCTTTCCCTGTCTTATAGGGACAATTTACATTTGTAGTACTGGAATTTAATTTTTTTAAACTACTGACCATCAAAAACTAGTATTTGTCTGAAGTTTTAAAATAGTATTTCTTATCATCTAGGATTCATATTTGAATGTGTGTTTTCTCTCTTCACCACTAGAAAAACAAAAAGAAAACCCAAACTGATAGGGCTTTTTCTAGTCCCCTTCACATCTAGAGTGATGCTTACTTCTTCCCTGTGGTTCAGTGTTAGATCCCAAATAGATTTTACTAGTGTCTTTATATTTTTGATTCATGAAATTATCAGAATTTTAATGCATGCAGCAATTACTTACATTTATTAATCTCATTTTTAATACAGTACTCTTGTACTTAGTATATTGGTGACAAGCAAAAAAATATTAGAGCTTAAATTATATCATTTTTTATTTTGTCATCTTTGGAAGGTTTCATAGATACTGATCCACCAGTTTTTATTCTGCAAATAAAGGGGAAAGTGGATATAAAAATCAGATGACTTAATTATGACATTTTGCAAGATTTTTAATCCTTTTTTCTTACATCCCTCAATCAGTACCAGAATGTGTCAAGATAGAGTGTTAAAATCATACAGACCCTGGCTGTCTACAAAAGTCAGTAGGAATAAGGAAAGAAGAATGGAGATTTCTACTAACTTATTATTTTAGATCAGTGTCCTGTCCCTGGTGAGCCATAGTTCTTGGTCAATTGCATTCACTGTTTCCTAAGAATTACCATTTCTATACATAACCCAACTCACATCCATTATGAGTTATAGCCTCAAATTAAAGAAACAAGTTGCATTCACACCTCTTCATCTTAAGCCCTTTTTATAAAATAATAATGGTGGTAAAAATCTATACTATCAGTTTCTGCTCTAAAAAGCCTATGGGGTAAAATTTGAATATTTTTGTTTATTAGGTTACTTGCTATAATGTATCCAGTGCTAGATATTTGCTGCCTATATATAAAGGATAAGGCTATTTCTTGAAGGTGATCTCTTTTATTACAGTTTTTAGGGAATACATGGTAAGATTTTATAACATATGATTTAATGAAAAGTAATGTTGAGTTCCACTGTCCATGTTCCTTGAGCTTTTCACAAAAGCCAGTGATATACCTCTCCCAAATGAAGAATTAATATAGCTCATGATAAAAATAAAAATAAGCAAACAAACTAGATTTGGCCCTTCAAAAACTGCATGCCTATAGTTCATTGAGCATGCATGTATTAAACAAGGTTTATAGCCTGTACCTCATTGTCATGGAACCAAGACTAAACAAATGCTGATTAAAACTATTTGGGAGATTTATGGCTTACAAAATACTGTATACTGTTGGAGGAAGAAAGACATGGGTGTCCAAAAATTGATTTCTGATCAACTACAATGAGGAGAATGAAAAAGAGAATGGAATAACTATTCTTCTATAATTCCAGCCAAAATTTAGTAATTCCACCTATTCATTTGAGCTGTGAGTTTATAAATCACTTTCAGGTTTTTAGAGTTTTTTTAAAGAAAGTTTTATTTTTCAAAGGTTTAATTATTTTGAGAGAGAGAGAGAAAGTGAATGCAAGCAGGGGAGGGGCAGAGAGACAAGGAGACAGAGGATCCAAAGCAGGCTTTGTGCAGACAGCAGAGAGCCCGATGCAGGGCTTGAACTCAGGAGCCATTAGATCATGACCTGAACTGAAGTCTGTCGCTTAACCAACTGAGCCACCCGGCACCCCAGGTTTTTAGAGTTTAATAAATACACTCCAGCAGTGATAATGAGACAGGCAAATAACATGAGTGACGCACTATTTAAACATCAGTAATATTTCCGCTGGTGACATCATATCACAGTCTTCAACTTGTGAAATGTGTGAGGAAGTTCTACGCATTACTGATATTCAGAAATATCTTTTTAGTATACTGAGATGATTAACACCAAACCAGGAGCTTTAAGCCAGTTACACTATTTTTACAAAATGCAAAGCTCTTCTATTTTACTCTGTCTTAAGTTTAAAAAAGAAAAAGAAAAAAAAAGAAGGAAAAAAGACAATGCAGTTTGTTTTACAGTCAGTCATCAAAAGCCTAATAAAGAGGGCTTGGTTAATATCCCAAAGGTGAATCATAAAAGCAGTCATAAACCAGATGTTTTTAACACATCATATATCTGGCCAATGAGTAAAAACTCAAGAACACTTTATTATATTTGCAGTTGACTTTCACAGAGTTAAAATGATGAGTATTGTGCCTATAAAGTTATAATTCTTAAGGATAAAGAATGGGAGCAATCTGGAAAAGGATTCATATCAGAAAAGGAATAGGTTGCCCTTGAGTTTGCAATCGTGACTTGTTCCATTGGTTTCCAACTTAAGTACAATTATGATGTATTAATTTATTTGCCTAACCAAGCTTTTATTCTATCCATTGCTCAATTTCTAAAGTCAGAGGTTGTTTGTATCTGACATGCTTGGATATTACCCCCAATAGCTCATAATTCAGGTAGTTATTGCCCAATTAAATGAAAGTGTGAATGATATAAGCCATTAGGTTTGTGAAACTATGTTATAATTATCTCTAATAAGTGACTGAATCTTTAGAAAAGCCTCTTGAGTGATCCAGTGATATAAGAAATCAGATATTTTTAGTGATTGGAGAATGCTTATTTAGAATTAAGATGATCTCAATCCAGCTTTCAAAGATTATTAAAATAAAAGTACGTTATATTCTAAAAGTTAAAAAGGAATGAACAAATGGGTAAATCACTCAAATCTTTGGGTAAATTTTGGCTACTCTTTTTCTGTTAAATTCTCAATATTTTATGGAAATACTGAGATGAATAGATGTATAATATGGCATTTTAAAATAGTAACTAATGGTTATGTCATAATTGTATCTATTGTACCTGATCCATGTGGTACCGAAACCTAGTCATTCAAAAAATCTTCTTAAAGAGTAAATTTTAGACATGGCAATAAACCCTTATCAGGCAGTTTGGCTGCAAGCCCTTGTAATATCTCTTTAGTGTAGCAAAGTGATAAGACTTTTTTTGGCAGTAGTTCCTTCTAATCAGCCTCTGTCAACAGAGGACCTTTAGAGAGTGTAGTGGTAGCTATATTTATAATTAAAAATTCATCCTCAGTGAGATTCTGACTCACCTCATCTACTTCTAGTATGAATGACATGTGAATAACTTGACAATCTAGGTCATTCAAAGAAAACACCCTTTGGCAGTGGTTAGACTATCACTTCATATAAGGTCTAGATCATTCTTTCTTGACATAACAGTGCCATAAATAGCAGTCTTTAACCTCAGTGACCTATCTTCCTAAGGTTCTCTCCTCTGCCACATAGTTCACATCAAAGACTTGATGTAGATCTTCTTACTAGAATTGAAAATCTAGTGAGGTAAAGCTTCTTACCAAGTTGTTCAATACAGCTCTTTATTTAGTGTTCAGCTTACATTTCATATTCTTAGACACTAAATTAAAATGTATTTTAATTATTTAATTCAATTCAAGTGATATATATGGAGCAGCCACAATGTTTTGAGTACCCACTCTGCTAAGTGCTGGAAAAACAAAGATTTTTTTGAAATCACATAAACAATGTTTGTCATCTAATGGGAGAGAAAAACATCTAGATGTAACAGTATAGCATATTAAGTGTTTTCAAAGATAAACATGTTAAGTTCCACAAAAGCCCTTAAGAAGTCTTGATTATTTCTATCTTGTGAAATCAGACAAAGCTTCAAGGAGGATATAACATCTGAGCTGGATCAGTAAAATTTAACCAAGAGGGGAAAAAAGGGAGGGGTGCATTCTATGTGGTAAAAAAACAAAACAAAACAAAACAAAACAAAAAATCAAGGGCAGAAATGGAAAAAAAGAATAATTTATTTTTTTGAATTCATTTATTTTGAGAGAGATAGAGAGCATAAGCGGGGGAAGGCAGACAGAGAGGGAGAGGGGGAAAAAGTAATTTAGAGAATATGTTTCTCAAAAAAACATGATGGAGAGCCTGTGGAGATCTCCTTAGGAAGATGACAAAATCAGATACCAGTTTCAGCAAGGTCACTCTGATGGCAGTGTGGAAGATGTATTGATGTGAGAGAATGCAAGTGATAGGGAGACCAGTTAGAAAATTATTTCATCAGTTCAGATGAGAGAGACAAATGTGGAGGCAAAAAGGTATCTGCTACTGGAAGATCAACAGATAGACAGTAAGGTTTGAAGAGTCTAATGGGAGTTTGGAGCACCCCCAATGGGGAATTGGAAATTGAGCTAACCAACCACTAACAACTGGTCTGCCAAGTAGTCCTGAATGACCAAAAGTCAGAAATCAAATTTAGAATGGTGCCAGTCAGCTTGGATATACTGTTTTCTCTAGCATTGTTTAGTGGCCAGGCAGGAATAAGAAAGAAGATGGTTGATTTCTGGAAAGTGTATGTATAGTACATTTTCAAGAGGATGAGGAAATTGAAGGGTCTAGTCAGAGCGGTCCAGATTGGATAAGGAAGTGAATTCAGGAGAGGGCTGTGTTCTTGAGATCACAGATTAGACATAATAGAAAAGATAGAAGGAGAGGAAACTGGAATCAAGAAAAACTGTAATACTTCAGAGGTGACGTGATTCACCATGATGACAAGTTGAAATGTGTAGTGTTTTAGGATTTTACAGCAAGAACCAACAAAGAGGGCACTTATTTCAAAACAGTCTTCAATATCTCACTTTTATGTTTGCATCTTGAAGAAAAAAAATACTTAGAATACTTTGCCACATTAGTATCTAAAGTAAGCTATCTAATTGCAAGAGGAAAATACCCGTTGATATAGGAAATAAATCCCATTTATATTATTATGATTCATTATGTATTTCAGTTGTTAAGTGAAATATATTCGATGAACATAACTTCTATTATAAGGAAGTGAAAATTGAAGATGTTTTAACTTGCTACCTCAGCTCTAAAGTAAGTCTTGAATTAACCTGCTTCATTCAGGTTTACAGCATCATTAACCGATCAGTCTTTGAAGAAAATAATTTTAAAGATGATATCAGGGGCATTCTGAATGGAATGACTGATTACATGTATTTGCCCTCTACTTTCAATGGTGTCTCAGGAAAACTCTTTTTTCCTTCGTGTGAACTATACTTGTCTGTTGAATGAAAGACATTTTAGGGATTTATCTTTTCTATAAAGGTATGCTACATAGTCTGGACTTGAAATGCAATCTGCAAAGCTAGGCTTGCTCATAAATCTGAATATTTCATCATTTTCCCATGTAGAGAGAGAAGATATCTCTCCACATGGAAGAAACACTAAAATACAATTGCCTTCCCTGAGGTAAAGCCAATACATCTATAGTGTGGTGCATTTTGTTTAAATCTCCTATGTTTAGTGAACAGTAATCTATCCAAATAATAGCTGATTTAAATGAGAGCTAACTAGTAGCTGATGTCCTTATATAATATAGCTCGTTTAATCCTCACAACAACCCTAAGAAGTAAATATTGTCACTGTCCTCATCTTCTAGATGAGGAAACAGTTTAAAGAACATGATCCAGGACTCCCAGCTAGTTAATAGCAGATCTGAGATTCGACTAAGACATCCTGACAGCAGAGTGAATGCTCTCAACCACTTATTGCCTCCTCAGATTTATCACTTTAATTCAGGTTAAAACTTAGCAAAATGTGTGTTTGATCTATATAAAAGAAACTAAAATTTTTACATTTTATTACAGCAGGTCAAAATCATTATTAATATGCTCTATCAAGTAAGGCAAAACCTGTGTACCACTTTAGCTTTTATTACTAAAAATTGTAATTAGTGTACTTTCTATTTTTAACTTATGAGTATCCCAAAATCATGTACCATGACATATGTAATCAGTGAAACAACTTGAGTCCACCACTTGAGTCAAAACTCTTTTTTCATATATTCAAGTTTGACAGGATTCCTTTTACAGCTAATTTGTGCCAAGTTAATATTGGGATATTAGAAAAAAATTGCTACTTGTGAAGAATTAAGTCTTGAGACCAATTTGAAAAGTATTTCACGTGGTAGCCAAAGTTTTTATTGCAGTTTTTCCTTCCAGGTTCCTCTTTATCCATCTTCCTTGAAACAATCCAAATATTTCTGCCTTTTTTTAAATCAGCTCATGGATCTTTTTATTTATTTTTGAATCTTTTGGTGGAAGTAGGGAGTGGAAGGAAAGCCACAGATTCGGGGGTACAGTCAGGAGATGCCACTGATTTTCCTAGTTCCTCTTCACAGATGCCAAGTCTGAGGATTTGTGGGTTACTTGGTCTTCTCTCGTGATAAAACATTACTTCCTATTCGCTTACGAATCCAGAAAGTCAGTCAAGGAACTATTAACACATGCAATATTCACACTTAACGTGTGTTTCCAACTTCTAATTTCTCACTTTTCCTATACAGTAAGTAGTATCAAATTACCAAATTACCAAATTTGGAAATTACCAAAGTGAACTCTAGTGAAAATCTCACAGTTTCTGCATTTTCTTTTACAATATTGTATGTAGAAGCACTTTACGAAGTGAAAAGCAAACCAGAAATGTGTTAGTATCACAATCCTTGTTATTACTAAGCTAACAAGCTAAATTGATTTGCCTTCAGAATGTTTACACTAAACTGAAGAAGAGTAAAAGTTGTTCAGGGATATTTCTTAGAATTTTTTAAAAAGGAGTTCTAATTAGATTATATGACTTTTTTAAAAACAACAAGGTCTCTATCAAACTCCTAGATGCTATTTAAGAAAACCAAATTCAGAAACTAATGAATAAATTACTACTTGAGAACTGGCTTTTGATTTGACATTTCAGTAGTAACTGATGTGGGTATCTGTAACCCACCTTCCTTAGAAGATTGCCATGGCAACTCCTGAGGTACAGTACCAGTACACTGAAGCTTCAAGCTTTGTCAGTGCTAAATACAGAAGCTGCATTTGATTTCAGCTTGTCTGTTTCTATGGGGAGCAATGTACCACAGTTCTTTACACTTCCCAGGTTTACTTTTTCATTACCATGGAGACCAGATCTGCCCACACAACTAAGATCTGAAACCATTCCTAGTATGGCTAAAACTAAGGCCTTGGAAACCAAGGCCTTCTACAATTAAAGTGCATTGTTTTGTTGAAGAAGAGTTCCTGCTTCTGCCTTTGAAGTATATTGATTTTCCACAAAGAGAAAACAGGCCTTCTAGTCCTGTGCTGAAGATTTACAATAAAGAGAAAGAAAATGTCATCATGACACTTTCCTTGGTCAAGTTCTGGTTTTGTGTTTATTTATGGTGTATATTCTGCATAGTCAATTACTAGAGAGTAATGTTTCATTTCAAATTATGTGACAGTTTTACCTAATAGTAGACACACTTAATGTATACTTTTATGGTCGTCTTAAAATGCTGCTTTTAATTTGAGTGTGGGATTGTGCAAATTTGTTTCTAAATCCAGTGTTGGTGTCTTTTAAATTAGTTTTTCACTTGCTCACAATAAAATATGTGTGAGAAGTCATTCTAGAAATTTGATCATAACTATACATGGATTTAACAAGAAAGGATTGGTGTCATTTATCACTATAAATCCGGTATAACACATCCAGATAGAGCTGGTGAATTATTTCTGGCAGATCATATACACCAGTACAACTGTATTGTAATGTATCCTTTTTTTCAATTTTTCAATTTTGTCTTATTGTGGTAGTAATGTGGTCCTGTGTGTGTGTGTGTGTGTGTGTGTGTGTGTGTGTGTGTGTTATACACACCAGTATCACGAAAAGGGCCAAAGTTCTACAGAGTTTTTTGATAATCATATTTGTTAAGGAGATACTAATTACACCATAGCTGCTCCATGCCCTCCACCCAGTGGCACCAGTCAAAAGAGATGGTAAGGGAATCTTAAGTGGAACTTGAGAATCCCAAATTCACCCCTTGACTTGCACATCCTTACAAATTCTTATCCTTTGTTTGATTTTTTTTTTACCCTAGAGAAGGTAGCATGGTCCTTGTTTTCATGTAAATATACTAAATAGGAATTTTTTTAAAGCCTGGCTTCAGTGAAATATGGAATTGTCCTTAATTTTTTAAGGATATTATAAATAAGCTAACATCACAAAGTTGCTATGAATTCATTAATTTATAAATGGAAAACAAATGTATTAGTATAATTAGATTTTTTGTTTTGTTCACTAGCAGGAAGTTAGCAATTTATTCCTGTATTTGAATACAAATTAAGTTGTATGATACAGAGAACCTTCTGACATTTCAAACATTTGTATCTTGCAAAATGAACTATCATCCTAATGAAGTCCCTGTATGATTCTAGTTTTCTGTAATTACACTGATGAGTGTGGAATTCAACATGAGATGCTAAATGTTAAACACAGATATAGCTGGAAACCTTTTGCAGTAACTATAAAGTCATTTGTATTTGTCCATAAGAACGCTGAGAGTCAGCATACCTCTAACTCTTTAGTAAAACTTACTTTCTTTAAAAGTAAAGTGCTATACAATTTTTTCAGGAGGGAAAAAAATGAAATTCCTATATAATAGGGAATTTTCATTTTTTTTTTGAAAGAGAGAGAGAGAGAGAGAGAGAAAGAGGGAGAGAATGAACAGGGGAGGGGCACAAAGAGAGGGGGACAGAGAATCCGAAGCAGGCTCTGTGCTAACAGCAGAGAGCCTGATGTGGGGCTCAAACTCATGGTTGTAAAATCATGACCTGAGCCAAAGTCGGATGCTTAACCTACTGAGCCACCCAGGTGTTTGCTTCTTTAAGTTTTGTTTTGTTTTGTTTTGTTTTGTTTTGTTTTGTTTTGTTTTTTGAGAGAGAGAGAGAGAGAGAACATAATAGGACATTTTTGAAAAGTATTCTTCATATGTTCTTAGATTCTATAGTTTTCCATCCCAAATGCACGATGAGTTTGCTGATGCAAAATAATTTCAAGACAACTAAGGTTGAGTTTGAATACTCATTCTAACTTCTGATTTTTTTGCTAAGATGGATGTTTGTGCTTATTTATTTACATCCATGCTATATTTCTTTTTTTTTTTTAGTTTTTTTAACACTTTTTTTGAGAGACAGGAAAAGAGCATGAGTGGGGAAGGGGCAGAGAAAGAAGGAGACACAGAATCCGAAGCAGGCTCCAGGCTCTGAGCTATCAGCACAGAGCCCGATGTGGGGCTCGAACCCACAAACCGTGAGATCATGACCTGAGCCAAAGTCGGACGCTTAACCAGGAGTCACCCCCACGCCCCTATCCATGCTATATTTCTAAGAAACATGATTTGATAGTGATTTTTACCAAAATAATGTTTCTTCTTACCATTTATGCAGTACATTTTGAGTACTTAAATGTCATAATTTCAATATCATAATATGCAGAAGACTTTAACAATGGGGATTTATGATAATAGTTTATGGTGTAATAACTATGGAATGAAAAATAAGAGAGAATATGAAACTATTATTGATTAAGGTGGGAAATTAGATTTGTGATAGATTTGAGGTAAAGAAAAATAGGAATTATGATAAGTAACTGTTAAGATACAATTTTTTTAATGTTTTTTAATGTTTATTTTTGAGAGGGGGGTGGTAGGGGCAGAGAGAGAGGGAGACACAGAATCCGAAGCAGGCTCCAGGCTCTGAGCTTTCAGCACAGAGCCCAATGCGGGGCTCAAACCCACAAGCTGTGAGATCATGACGTGAGCTGAAGTCAGACACTTAACCGACTGAGCCACCCAGGCACCCCAAGATACAATTTTCGGTTCTTATCTACGTCCCTTGAATTTTCTCTTTGACCTTTTTTGTCACTTGTTTTTGTGGGAAAGGTATTTTTGGTTATCGTTATTGCTACAAAATTTAGTTGGCAAGGCCCCTAGAGCAGTTTCTTCTTGCCAGTGTTGTTAATGAGGAAATAATCCCAAGTATCAGGTTGGTATGCCAAGGAGGTCAGTAACAAGCCATTCTGAAGTTATTAAAGAGGGAAAGTGAATATTGTAAATCTTGTAATATTGTAAGCTCACCCAGAAAAAGTAAGTAGAAGTCTATTTCAAGCTTCTACAATCATAACCAATGTTATAGCATGAAAGGAGATAAGGTCTTTAAATATTTTTAAATGTTTTTTAATGTTTATTTATTTTTGAGAGAGAGAGAGAGAGAGAGAGAGAGAGAGACAGAGCATGAGAGGCGGAAGGGCAGAGAGAGAAGGAGTCACAGAATCCGGGTTATTTAGGCAGGTGTGGGTGGAATCTAAGTGTTCCACAGGTGGCGGTGAGCCCAGCGTCCTCCTACACCGCCATCTTCCTCCCTAGAATCCAGGAGTCACAGAATCGGAAGCAGGCTCCAGGCTCTGAGCTGTCAGCACAGAGCCCCACGCGGGGCTTGAACTCACGGACTGTGAGATCATGACCTGAGCTGAAGTAGGACGCTTAACTGACTGAGCCACCCAGGCGCCCCAGGTCTTTAAATTTTTAACATAAGAATTACTCTTTTTCTTCCTCTACTCCAAAACGTGCACACAGGCGCCCCCACAGCTCTACACATGCTTTGATGTACTCTGGTTGAAAAGAATTTATTTTTTTAATGATTATTTATAATTGAGGGAGAGAGAGAGAGACTGTGAGCACACAAGCTGGAGGGGGCGGTGGTGGGGGGGGTGGCGGTGGACAGAGAACCTGGTGCGTGGGTCAAACACATGAACCGTGAGATCACGACCTGAGCCAAAGTTGGAAGCTTAACCGAATAAGCCACCCAGGTTACCCCCCCCCCAAATTAATATTTTACTCACCTTGGAAGATCAATACCTCTTTTTCCCCTCACTTAGTCTCAAGGGATGTCATGATACTGGAACTGATAATGATATTTTTTTAATAGAAGTAATCCCACCAATATCAAGATGGCAGTACTTTGGGGCACCTGAGTGGCTCAGTCACTTGAGTGTCCCACTCTTGATTTCGGCTCAGGTCATGATCCCAAAGTGGTGGGATGGAGCCCCACGTTGAACTCTGCACTGAGCAAGGAGCATGCTTGGGATTCTCTCTCTTTCTCCTTCTACCCCTCTCCCCTGCTCACGTTCTGTCTCTCTAAAATAAAACAAAGTAAGATAAGATAAAATGAAATATTTTTTAAAACATGGCATCACTTTGAGGATAGTAAATTAGTTTAGTATTAGAATAAGAATAGGGCAGACTCGGGGCGCCTGGGTGGCGCAGTCGGTTAGGCGTCCGACTTCAGCCAGGTCACGATCTCGCGGTCCGGGAGTTCCAGCCCCGCGTCAGGCTCTGGGCTGATGGCTCAGAGCCTGGAGCCTGTTTCCGATTCTGTGTCTCCCTCTCTCTCTGCCCCTCGCCCGTTCATGCTCTGTCTCTCTCTGTCCCAAAAAATAAATAAACGTTGAAAAAAAAAATTTTAAAAAAAAAAGAATAGGGCAGACTCCATAAAGCAAAACTTCACAAAGATCTTTGTTACTACTAATTTAAAAATATTTATGTCTTCATTTATTTTGGATCAAATCTTTAAGAATAAAGTTCTGCCATTGATTGCCTACTTACTAAAGAAGCTTAGGCAATAGTACAATTTGCATAGCATCAAAATTTATCTATCACAATCATGTTTGCTGATCAGAAACTTGGCAGAAGCCATAGAGCAAAGTCCTTTGTTTACTTTGATTAGATTCTGATGGAGTGAACATGCTAAATGTATCTTTATAACCCCCACTCCCCAGGTACAGATACCCTTAATACCCTTACCTTTTATTCCAAAATGTCCAATTTGGAACATTCAAGTCAAATGTGATGGGCAAATCAAATAGGTTGGGTCACAGAAGTATAACCAGTGTTCTGAAGACATTTTTTACTATCCAGTCACATAAGTGGTTCAGGTTTAGATAAGATTGGAACTGCTTTTTAGAGTGTTTATCAGGTAGCAAAGAGAATTTCCTAAAAGGGTTATAAGTACTACAGAAAACCCACTGAAAGAAATAGACAAGAAACCAATTGAGATATAGTTGGCCCCAGTTTGCCTTTTCATTTTGGCAGACCAGATATAGTAACAGATGAAGTGTTGTCAGTATCATTTACCTGTTCACCCCATTGGCAGTTCTTACCACTGAGCTATTTCATACCAGTTATCATCCGGAGTGAATATGACCTATTTAATTATATCCTTTTACTATAATCATGTAAGGTGGTAGTAGAGGTTGAAAATTCTCATAAATTGGGGCACCTGCCTGGCTCAGTCAGAAGAGCATACGACTCTTGATCTCTGGGTCGTTGAGTTCAGTCCCCACATTGGATGTAGAGCTTACTGAAATAAATAAACCATTAAAAAAATTCTCAAATTAAAAATATTTAGTATAAAAAAGTCTATTTCCTATAGTGGGTTCATGTCTCAGATTTCAACTATGTTACCTCTGTAGCTATTACATCTGGAAATGAGAATTTTAGAGATTATTCTAAAATAAATAATTATTTGTTTATTTTTTTTGATGTTTATTTATTTTTGAGACAGAGCATGAATTGGGGGAAGGTCAGAGAGAGAGGGAGACACAGAATCCGGGCTCCAGGCTCTGAGCTGTCAGCACAGAGCCCGACGCGGGGCTCAAACTCACGGACCGTGAGATCGTGACCTGAGCCGAAGTTGGACTCTTAACCGACTGAGCCACCCATGAGTCCCAAAAATAAATAATTATTAATCATAAAATAGGTTGCAATAGCAACCCATTCTGCCAATAAGCTGCTGTCCACCCACGTTGCTGTAAAGAAAAATTTGCTAGGAATGGGTGTCTTTTTATTAAGGTTATCTCATTGGAGTTCAACATGATTTTTAAATAATCTCAAAATAATTTTATCTATGAAATATTTTAAAATATGGGTGAATTAGTATAGAATGGTTAAAGAATGACCTCAATATTTTATAGAGTAGGAAAAAAACTTTTCCTCCTCTGTCCTGTTAGATTTTTTTGCCTGGGACCTGCAAATTAAACTGACTAATGACAGGGGCGCCTGGGTGGCGCAGTCGGTTAAGCGTCCGACTTCAGCCAGGTCACGATCTCGCGGTCCGTGAGTTCCAGCCCCGCGTCGGGCTCTGGGCTGATGGCTCAGAGCCTGGAGCCTGTTTCCGATTCTGTGTCTCCCTCTCTCTCTGCCCCTCCCCCGTTCATGCTCTGTCTCTCTCTGTCCCAAAAATAAATAAACGTTGAAAAAAAAAATTTAAACTAATGACAGATTAACAGAAGAAAATATACATTTTATTCTATGTTAGCATTTTAATTTTTATCTGCACAGAGGCCTTCAAAGAAAAGAAGTGAAGACAAGACCCAAAGAGGTAGTTAGACGTGGAAGCTTATATACCATTTTAACAAAGGACAGTAAATTGTAGAGAAGTGACAAGATAAAGGAAAGGGGTTGGGGCTTCTAGGCTGTGAATTGTGGAAAAGTAAACATATGGGGGAAAATAATGGAAGATAAAGGTTATTTTAGTAAGGTGTGTTTGTGCAAACCATCTTAATGTCAGTTTTCTTTTTTCTCCAATGATAAGGGTGTTCTTCTCCTGGTATGGAAGAGGAGATGAAGAACACCTTTACAAAGGGAAGTTTATGTCCTGCTTTTAGGCAGATCAGGGAACAGCCAAAGGTCTTTCTATGTTTACTCCTTCTTAATTACCTTCAGCTCAAAATAATCCTTATGCCAAAGTGGCATATTTTGGGTTGGCATTTTATGATCCCCTTCAGTTTTGAAGTCTATTGTAAGCATCAGAACTCAGCACATACATATATACAGTTATGTTTTATTTGTCTTCTTTAAATGTTCCCTAAATTTTGAGTATTTTTACTTTCTATGTATTCCAATTGTATGTATCAATTAAAATTAATATATCCATACAATGTTATTAATGTAATTATATATATTATGATTACATATAATATACATTATTAGGACAATTGTATAATTATAGTCATATAATTGAGTCTGTATACATGTATGTGTGTGTATATATATATATATATATATAACATATATGTGTATATATATATATATAATAAAGTAGAACTTTATTTTATTGATAATTCTTAACTATAAAATTTTAAGACAAATGGATAAAGGTCATACAACTACACCATGAACTTTTTGAAATCAGACTCTCATGTTTGTTTATTTATCCCTAACATTTGATATAGTATACATACCCATACATTTGATAGAGTATACATACCCATAGGCATCCATTAAATCCTCATTAAATAATCCATATCTATAAAAATGAATTCCTCCCATTTTCTATTTTAAAGTCTGATTGGTGATATTTAGGACAACAATATAATGTGGTAAAATTCCAGAGTACATTCTTCTGAACTATCTATGGACACTTCATTGAAAATAAACTGGTGGCAAACTAAATTAACATATTAGGTACTTTTGTGACTATTAAATATAAAAGACCTTTCAGTGATTGCTAATATATGTTACATTTAAAGGGTAGTTTAGATGTGCCTCTATTTCAGATAGTGGTTTTTAATGCAGGTAGAAAAAGCCAAAATAAGTGGTATACTCATAATAACTAATTAAGCCTAAGTGCACTCTAATGTCATAGTATAGCAATAGGTACATTACAATGAAATACTACTTTCATAAGGAAATACTGTCTCCGATGAATTATACACAGAGAGAACTGTGATTTGGCAATTTAGAGGAACATTCTAATTATATGGAAACAGTATTTCCTTATCTGTTTTGCCTGTGGCTAGGTTTATCAAGTATTTTATTTTACCTGGAATTGCTATTTAAAGATCTCCATAAGTGCTTTAAGTATAAAAACAAACTGTATTACATTTTACTACTTATCACTTTATTTTTTAAAAAAAGAATACTTTGTTGTGAAAATTTTACTTCTCAATCATAAAATAAAAATAAAGACTTTCCAGTTCCTTTCCCCTATGGTATTAAATAAAAAATAAGCAAAGAAATTTTTTTAAAAATCTGATATCCTGTCTTTTTGAACTTAAACCTTTACAAGAAAATAGGCTCTCAAAATTTGGACAGATACTACTTACTCAAGCCACAATGAACAAGTCTCTTGGTTCGAACATTCTGAACCAAGGTGTCAGCCCATTCTTTCCAATACTGACACTGAGAAAAGTATCACTGATTATCAATTCATGGTGTTAGATATTCCTGTTTTTCAAAAAGAAAAACCTAAATCTGAACACACATTTAAAAGGTGAGCCTCCAGATAATAATGTTAAACAAATTTTTTTAAAGCACACAAACCGGTTCTACTCTCCTGAGAACTCTACAGTGTTGTTTGGATGTCTGCACTTGGTGACCTTTGTTATCTGCTAGCAGTTTAAGACCAGTAGTCAGTAGCTTTGCCCTTAAATTTCCCCTCAATCTCAATGATAATGGAATAGATAGAACCAAATTTTCCCGTAGAACCCAGAAGTAGAAAAGTACTGGGAAGCTGGGAAGCTTAAGCACTTCTTATTTCCATTTTCACATATTTTCTTCTCTTTCATTCATTAAGGAAAAGATTTTTGTCACCTATTTTGAATTCAAACTTAATCATTCTCTCGCAAATGTTTGTGCCTATGTCCTTACCATATAATCTAACTCTCAGGCATTTGATTCAAGGATCATCAGCTATTCCTAGCAGGTACACTATTAGAAGCCTGATTACATTTCTGAAACTTATGTTTCTAGAATCTCTATTTCTGCTAATTATCTGGATAATCCTTAGGAGATTTTTAAATTTATGAAACAAAAAGGAAAGGAAATATCCTCCTCAGTAATTGCTACATAAATACAATCTGTGAAGAGCTTTGCATAGGAGGTGGATCCAGACTGGAATAAGTCATTTTATACATGACTCAACATGGTATCGCATCTGGGTTCACCTTTCTGATCTCTCAAGGGGTTTAGTAACAGTAAAACAGAATCTGTTTCTTTTTATACAGCTAGGCTGGTGGCCTCACAATTGAAGGTTTCAGTGATGAGTGGAAGTTCAATAAATATTTGTTAAGTAATATATCAAAAAGAAATATTACTGATGTGCTTGAAGCAGCATAGATGCAGGTGTGTTGCTGTTGTTTCAAAGTATAATTGTTTAAAAACTTGCTAAATAGTGAAGTTTATTTTAAGAGCAGGAAGTAGGGAATATTTTTTAAATTTGTCTAATGTTTATTCATTTTTTGTGTGTGACAGAGAGAGAGAGAGAGTGCGAGCAGGAGAGGGGCAGAGAGAGAGGGAGACACAGAATCTGAAGCAGGCTGCAGGCTCAGAGCTATCAGCACAGAGCCTTACCCGGGGCTCAAACCCATAGACCGCGAGAGCATGACCTGAGCCGAAGTTAGACACTTAACTGGCTGAGCCCTCCCAAGAGCCCTGGGGATATTTTTATAGTTAGGGTACTGGCCAAAAACAAACAAACAAACAAACAAACAAACAAACAAACACCAATCAAGAACCATGTAATTTAAGGTTTTTTTTTTTTTTACAAGAACATGTAATTTCCACCTACTCTTTAAAAAACAAGAATAAAAATAGTCTCATTATAGTAAATTAGTTTTAACTGGTTTGAATATTTTGACTATTTGGGGATAAATGAAGTTGTCAGCTGCAAAGAAGAGTAGAAATAGGGAGAGAGAGAAAGCCCCACAAAAGTACAAAGGGAAAGAAAAGGAAATACTGTTGAGAATCAGAAAAGGACTTGAAAAAGTTAAAGTATGAGATTTACAGAAGTCCAAGATAGGCCTATGTGGAGCAGTATCATTTATGAAGTGGGTTCATTTTGTATTTTAGAGATTTCATGTAGATTAACCATGTACTAGTCCATCATAACTGATCTGCCTGCCGTTGCTTCTTATACTGGAGATTCAGAATGCACAGATGTACAGTTCATTCAGTGGGCTGGAATCTGGAAGTATCTTTATAGTTGTTCTGTTTGCCTCAAAAATTAAAATAAGCTATTTGACACTACATAAAATTTAAGTTTTAAAGAATTTATTCAAGCCGTTTTCCAAATCTTCCTGTGTTCTCTGTAGACCAAGACATTTGCATCCAGTTCCTCAGCAAAAACCTTAAAGTTGTTTGAGCTTTGATACACAGTGTTATAGTTGTAGAACTTATGACTTACAGACTACTTGTATATGCAGTACAAAATTGCCATTACTCAAACAGCCCTACCAACAGTATAGCCCATCCCTCTGCCTGTCCTGAAGCAGGAGGTCACAAACTACACTGGGTACAAGAATCACCAGGGTTGCTTCCTTAAAACACAGGTTCTTGAGTTCCATAGTTGCATACCCAGAAATTCTGATACAGTAGATTAGGTGTAGGGCCCAGAAATCTGTGTTTAATAAGCAAATCTCCACCCCTAAGATTTGGTAGCCAATGGTCCTGACCACGGCTAGTTGAATAAACATCTTGCCCTAAGGAGTTATCTTTTATGCTAATGTATACTGACTGGGAACTAGCTGTAGCCATTTGTTTTTGTTTTGTTTTTTGTTTTGTTTTGTTTTGTTTTGTTTTGTTTTGTTTTGTTTTGTTTTGTTTTAGAGAGGGGAGGGCAGAAGGAAAGAAAGAGAGAAAGAATCCCAAGCCAAGCCCAACATGGGGGCTTGATCCCGACCGTGGGATCATGACTTGAGCCAAAATCAACCGAGTCAGCCAGGTGGTCCTATAACCATTTGAAGTAGCCATCCTTCTTCCCCCACCATCCTGCACTGTGGCAAGGTGCTCCCATGAGGTGTTTCCAGTATCTGGGAGTAGATTTCAGCAATCCTATAGAAACAATGTCACAAATGTAACCAAATGTGACTTAATTACCAGGACTCTGGTTCAGGTTTAGTGTGAACTAAATTTAACTATTAGTTAGGTGCACAAGGAAATTGAACCTGTCATGTAACACTGTTTCTGAGGGGGAAAGAAGGATGTGTTCAAAACAACAACTTGGAAACTGTTTGAATTGCATAGACAAATTAAGAACAGTTTAAATTTGGAAATGACCTTGTGCTCAAGGTTAGATTGCCTCTGATTTTGCTGTTTGCAATTCCATGACCTAACATAATAAAGTGAAACAAGCCAAAGTTAGTGTTCCAGTACTATAATTTCTACAAATTGTAGTATTGTCTTTTCTTTCATTTGATCTACATGATTACTTACTTCCAAGGCCCTTTTCTGCAAAAGAAGGGTATGATATGATAAAATAAAAATTAGTTCTTCTGGGGCGCCTGGGTGGCTCAGTCAGTTAAGCATCTGACTCTTGATCTCAGCTCACGTCTTGACCTCAGAGTCACGAGTTCAGGCTCATGCTGGGTGTGAAGCCTACTTAAAAAAAATAGCTGTATTCTGTTATCTAGATACTGTGATATGGGCAACATGTGCCCTTCCCATTCTAAGGGAGGTAATAATGAGCAACATGCTTTATCTGTTCCCTCTCCCACTTTGTTCCTTCTTCTTAATATAACTCAAAAAAGGATGCTATAGGATTCTGGAGATAAAAATCTGCCTCAGGCTAGAAAGAAAAAATATGGCTGATTTGTGCCTGATGATAATATTTGGATTCCCCAAAACCCAAAATAAAATGAACTAAAAAAGACTACAGTTTATGTTATCCTTATTGTTCTTAGTTTCCCAGGTCACTCAGAAATTTTGGTCTTTTGTTGTTTCTTAATTCCTTGGCATGTGGCTAATGCTCAGGTGTAAAGTCACCATTTCATCGTGTTTACCCTGTTAGAGCTTTTCATTTCTCTCCACTTTGTATTGGTCAGCATGCAGCCTCCTCATTGGAGCCATACTGATGAACACATGTAGCATATATATTAGGGCAGTTAGGTAGAAGGCAGACCAGAAAATTTTTCCTCATGCTTCTTGATTGGATGAATTCGAGGAAAGATCTCATATAGAAATACAGTTGAATTTTCTTGAAAGACTGATCATTTTAAATGTGTATGGAGCATACTTTTACCCTAAACTTTTCTGATTACAATTATATATGTGCATATACAAGTATAGAAGTGGGAAAAGATGTATCTGCGCTGTGTATTATTTTGTATACATAAGATTGGCATTTCCAAATAACCAAGCGTAAAAACAAAAATTGTCCCATTTATGGCCAAGTAGACTTGCATGCCAACAGAAAGACATGATAGTATTAAAACCATATGCAATTCTAGCCATTTTTTTCTCTTTTCTCTTCATGGGTATTGCATGATGGTATTTCTAATACAAATACTAATGTGCTTTGGAAATAATAATGGCACTCGCAGGTCTTTCATCATATTGTATCACTGCTTTATCATATTAGGCTAATACACTGCGAGAGTTGGTAGAACCTCTCCATGCCAAATCGGATCCACTTCTGTTGGCACTCAACCCATTGGACTCACAGATTGATAAGCTAATGTTTAGAGAATTTAGATCGGAGAGAGTCGGCACGGCGCAGACTCAACATCAACCTCTTGCAAGCAACTAAAATGGCCTCGTCCTTGCTGTTTATAACAGAAAAATGACTTTTAAAAAAGGTTAGATCATCAAGTGTTTTGGATTGGGGGCCTCCCTAAAGGGATATTAAGAGGGGCAGGCCACTCTTAAGAAGAATGCAAGCTTCCTACACTGGGACTAGCGTAAGATCAAAGCCTATCAAGATGGAGCACAGTGACAGAAAACTGCCGTTTCTATGGGAGAACAGAAGGGGAAGGGTACTGACCGGGGAAGGGCTGTGTGTCGTGACACCTCAGTTGTGTTCTCCTGACACCAGGAAAGGAGAGGGATCAGCTCCGATAACTAGACAACCCTGGCTATTTAACGGACTCTTTGGTGGCCTCTTTAAGACAAAGCGAGGAAGCAAATTCTGTGTATTAAGTGTATTTTGCATTTTTAAAACTTGACGTGCTGTATTGTACTAAATTAAGTGTAATCTATTAAGGCAAGGTATACACAACCTGCTCTGAAATTTACTATGTTTATTCTATTATAAAGTGTATTCAGGTGCAACACAGAGACTGCTTTCGGTGACACTAATGAAGAAAATTCCTCATGCCAGGCTTTATTAGATTCCTCAGCTAAAATCCTAACTTTCTCCTTATTTCTTGGCACTTGTATACAAATGGTGTTGCCTCATAGGACAGGCATGAGCTATTCTTTTTCTGTAAAATTTTCCAAATCTATAGGCTGTGGTTCTCACTTTTGAAAAAGTATTTTGTCTGGATGTCTTTCGAATTAGCTGCAGATATTATTTAATACTATGTAACTGGGTCCCTATGGCTCAATAATGCTTATTTTTCTTCTGTAGTGGATGTGAAATTTCCTTAATTTAGTTGGATTAAGACACTCTGTAATAATTTCAATGCTAATTAATGGATATTTCATACTGTGCAATGAACAAATAATTTAACATTGTATTTGGAAATGTTTTTTTTTCCTTCCTGTCACCGCAGTGTGTGGTATTGCATAATGTGAATACCTGTAAACATATAAATTACTTAAAAATAAAAATATGACCAATTGGTATCAAATCTTTTTAGATAGCTAAATAATTTGCTAAGTATGCTTGATAGTAAATATCTTTCCAAAGAGGAGAAATCTATGCTTCTTTCCCACAAATGGAATTTGTGTTGTGAATAAAATCACATTGATCTGCCTTACACTTGCCTCTGTGCTCTAACCATTTTAATGTGTTTTTTAAGTATATGTAAAAATGATGGTTGTGGTATGAAGAAATCCATTGAAAAGCTTTTTGTTGGCATCTAATATTAGTGGGATTTTCTTGGGTCATTCTCTCTGTTTAAGTCATGGTAAATTGTTATGATAAGAAAAATTTTAGTTTTTTCTCGTTAAGGAATATGGTGACTCCACATTGATTTTTTAATATAATCATCTCTTAGCTTTGGTTTTAAACTGTCCCCTTTATGAATTCCCATCTGAGAGTAAGGTACTTTGACCTACATGTCTCTACTAGTTAAATTTTCTATATCCTATGGGCAAATCTATAATCTGTCATTTATGTTTGTGATTGTCCTTCAAAGAACCTTCCTTTTGGATCAATATATCAATGCCAAGGACACCAAGATTTTGCCATCTGTACTATTCGTCATAAAAACTACTGTAGTGCCCTGAAAATTTGACCACTGTCATATTTGTGGCAGTAAACCACACAATTTGGCAGAAATTACATGCTTAGAGAATGAAGTGTAGAATAAACTTCAGTTCTGTCTCTTTTGTCACATCTTTTAGGAAGTAAGCTTTCATGTTGTGCAGAAGGGATTGACTGACACTAATATGGGCTATACTTAATTCTGATGAAGCACAAGGTCATTCTTGCAGGAATAGGCTTCACATGTTCTTTAAAAAGAGGATTCACTCGAGCTGTTCTTTTAAAAGAAAGTTTTTCTCACTTGAAATCATTTTTTTCATCATTATTATTGTGCCTAAAAGAATATAAATTACTTCTAATTATGAAAAGGATGGTGGGGTACAGAGCAACAAGTAAAAGCCAGCTTTTAATATCTTCTGCCTTTTTTTTTCTGATATAACAAACTGCCCTCCCTCCAGTTTTACAATGCTAGACATAACTAGTGGACTTATATAAAAACATGAATTAAGAGATCTAATATTTAATTATAAGACAATTCAAATTACAGTGCAAACTCCTGAATACATAATCATCTTTAGCATAAAACCTAGAAGCATTAAACCTGTCTACATTGAACCCATTAAACGTTTAATTGTCACCTACATATAAAGAAGTTGTTTATTATGGCGTGGTAGTAAATTAGTATTCACAGAAAATACTCCCGAGTCTCAATGCAAATGTTAATTGCCCTTCATGACAAGAATAGTACTCCACATACGTGACGCCCTCAGCCTGGAAGCCTCAGAGCACTCTGCGGCTGTACAAGAACGAATGCCTCTCACATCTGACTGGTGACTAATGCTGCTATGTCCAGCCTGCTCTCTCACTTGTGACTTAGCTTTTCCCAGCTTTCTGCATTACCCCGCTGTGTTGCGGAAGGAACAACTGTTTCCACGAGAACATCATTGTCCAATTTTAAAAGAGCACGGTTCCCTTCCAAAACATGTACCAGAACTGATTATCTGTTGTTGGCTTGGTTCTTCAAGAGCCCAGTTAGTATATGCATTTCATTTTGTTTTATTTTTATTTTTTACTCTCTTACAACATTGCCATTGCACGGTCAGGGAAACGGTAAGGACACCAGCATGAAATTTTAGGTCTCCAAGTCTATATTATGCTCTCCTTAACGTTCACCAAAGAAACATGAAGGAAATTATACAATAGACTGTCAGAAAAATTACACAGTCACCTGATAGGGAGCCCTCTTTGGAGTACTTCACTTTAAACGTTGGGTGCAAAAGGCACTGTGCCAGGTAGAAGAATGGGGAATGCAAATGAGAGGGAGGTGTATTCTGCTCCGGGAAAGTCACAGTCTGTCTCTGAAGGAGAGTACATGCAGTCCCATTAAGGTTCAGGAAGAAAAAACATTGGAATTTCTCCCCAGGTTTTATAATTCGTCCTTTCGAATTTATTTTCTGTGTCTTTTTTATAACATGCATATCTATTAATATACAGTAATACATATATGTAGGTTATCAACAATAGAAGTGTTTTAACTGGTAAAGATGCACAATGAAAAAAGTTTGGAAACCACTGAGCATGAATGTAGGGAAATACGTCGACCCAAAGACCTTTCAGTGTATGAGAAATGCATTATCATCTGCTAATAAGCCACTCGCAAGAAAGTTCCAACAACGTATTATTTTGCGTTAGCTAATATTTTTCCTTGAACTTTTCTTTATCACCACCTGGAAGTCACATGCCACCTGAGACCGCCGGACAGTGAGCTGTTGTGATACCACATTCCTAGAGTCACCATATTTCATAGTGTAGTTAGAGTATAAATGAGACAATAGGGGGTCTTCTTTCAACCCTACCAAGTAGGACACAGCCAGAAATGACCCCCCCAAACACAGAATACAAGTTTAATCCATCAGTGACTTTATTGTGATCCTCAAATCTATCAATGAAATTTTATATCGGAAAGAGGAAATTTATATGTTCACTTTGCTTTTAATAAAAGTGGAAGAGTATGTCATCTGACACAGGATCAATTTGCATATTGTAAAATAACCACAAATAAAATTTGGGAGGGAATTTATTCCTGCCGTAGACCCAGAATTCCTGAGTAAATTGGATACAAATTAAAATTCCATTGTAGCAGCTGATACACTTCCTCATTAGGAATTGCAGAAGGTTCCTATGCGCATCCTGTGGTTTGCATGAGGTCTTCTGCACTCTGCCAACTTTCAGAAAACATTCTGTCAAATTGCAAAAGAGCTGGTTTTCCGCCAGTGCTCCAAATGGCTGAACTGATACACTGAAGGCAAGTCCATTGGGAAGCCGAAGTCAACAACTTCTTGCCTCATCTTCAAAAGCAAGCCTCTTCTAGAATAAGAAAAGCCAAAGTTGAAAAAAGAGAAACCAGAAGAGAAGTGAGGAGATGAAGAGGGCAAAACGAGAAGAAAATAAAGGTGCTTTCATATTTTCAGCTGCAACAGTAGCTCCAATTGACTTAATTGCTATTCATCTGAGAAAAAAAAATCAAGGAAACCAATTGAAAATTATAAAAGAAAATAAAGGTCTGTTTTTGTCTTGAATGTTGAGTTCTGTGTTGTTTTGACTGTTGAGCACAGTGAATCAGATTTATAATGTGACTTTGCTCCTCACCCCCGTCCTTTAACAATAAAAGGACTCTTTGTCTGGTCTTAAAATGTTAAGTAATTGGTGGCATTTGTGGTAGCCTGGCATCTCAATCCCTCATCCTTTCTCATCCCACTGCTCTGTCTTGTGGTGTTGCATATGTGTATGACGTGTATGGACTGGGGGGAGGGGAGCCTTACTTATCTCTAATAGGAGCCGCACTATTCCCTTAATATACTTGGAAATGTTTCTGTGTTCCGTCTCATTGTGATTCCTTGTTCAAATGTGCTGCCCAAAGATAAATCTATATTCAATTCTTCTTAACAGCTGTCAAACCAGATTCTTCGCAAAATTATGTTGTCCTTTGCTTAAATGCTTTTTCCCCCTTAACAGCAAGAAGGGGGAAAAAAACTTTCCATTTTTATTTATTTAATAGCTGTGTTTGTCACTTTTTAATATGAAATCTTTATTTACCCTTCTTAAAGTAAAACCACATTGAAATTTTACCAAAAAAAATCAGTTCCCTAGCCCAGTATTCCACAAACTTTAAGAACTGGGGAGAAAGAATACTGGGTAAGAATGTTGTTAAAGAAAATATATATGTGCTATAGTATTAGCTACTATGGAAGGTTATTGTATAATAAAAATTTACTCTATAAAATGTAAAAATACTTATTCCTCCCTTAAATCCTGAAACTCTCATCTGAATCCCTTTTTTTCTTCATATTCTTTCAAAAACTGAAAAACTAATACTACAGTAGGCCACCTGATACATTGACTACTGTAATTCACATAAGTCAGGCCTTCCATCCCCCCCTCACCCCAGCTGTACGAAATTACATCTGGCTTTAGATGCAGTCTTGCCCTGAGGCAAAAAGAATGAGGACTACTAACTAATTCCTTGGGGTCCTTTCCTGGCCTGTGATTTTATGAAATGGAATTATGCTGTTCAAATATATCCTTGTTTTTACAACTCCCATTTAGTTACTCTGAATGACCTTATGATTTTGTGCCTTCCTGGCTCCAAACCATTCTCAGTCATAATTCCCCATATTACTTTCATCTTGTTCTTAACCCACAAAGCAATTCCCTCCTTTTCGCAGTCCTCCACTCACCCATCCCTCGAAATCCTCTAGGTGTTGCAGACATTCAAGGATGAGCCAACAGAGAATTAAAAAGCTGTTGTTTAAAGGGGCTTTTGTATTTTCATAGTTTTAATTTAGGTACATGATTAGGAAGTTAAAAATTCGTTATAGAGGAATTAATGATAGCATGTGCTGATGATAACAAGGAACTTTCTAATGGAAAGACTCAATAACCATACCTACCATTAGTTGCTAACCTCAGCAGTAGCGCCAAAATTTGAGTATGAAACTGAAATGAAGCTATTTTTTAACCCTAAAGGTGATCCTTTCAAGTTAAGGTACTGTGTTTATGGACTTTGGGGGCACTTTAGGTACACTCTCAAACATTTTTTTAGAATGCTCCTTTTTAAGGAATCCTCACAAATTCATCAACACCTACTGTTAAATACACAGTTGAAATGAACACTGGCAAAATTGGCAGTGTAGAATTCTTGTTAAAATCATGGATTCTGGAGCCAGACTACCCAGTTGCAATTCTGGCTCCACCATTTACACTTCCTAAGTATGTCCTTGAGCAAGGTGCTTCCCTGCTGTAAAATGAAAACCAAATACATCTACTCTCAGTATTGTGAAAATTAAAAGAGATCATGAATGTTAATCATTTACCCTTCTTTCCAGCACATACAAGTGTTAACTAGTATTGTTATCAATTAGCAATTAGAGAGTCCATTTTTTTTTAACTAGGTCAGCAAACCTAAAATATTCATATGGACCATGGTAGAATGAACAACATTCCATATTTACTCCTTGAGCCAATATAATTAGTATTCCTCAAATAGGATTCTTTGGCTCTCTATTAAAGGATATGTGATATAGCCCTAATCCTGTCTACCACTCAAAGCAAAATCCAAGTTTATCTTTATCATTGTTGAGAAAGATATGACATCAATATTCAGGCAATTAAAGAAGAAGATGGGAGTTTGATTTATTCAGATAGATCTAGTTCCTTTCCTGAACCAGTCTCTAATTTATTTTCTCAAAAATATTTAATTGCAGTATTTTCCTCCCAGATATTACAAATGCTACGTAGCTTCTCTTAGTATGTGCCAGATTTTTCCTTACATTTGCACATAAACATATTCTCATATTTCATTTTAATTAAAGCAATATTTTTAATGGTAATATATGATAATTTACTGTATTTACAATGCGGCAGGCATTACTATGGCAGTCACATGAAACCTAATGATCTTCTATGGTACACTATTGGAAGATTTTTATAATCAAATATACTCCAGTGAATGCCATTCCATCTTATGCAGTCTGGAAAAATGTAAAAACCAGCTCATTCAGTATTGCTAAACCAGGAGAGCTCTATTAATCAGCACTTCTGTGCTTCTCAGTATAATGATAAGGGATATTCACTAATGTGTCAAAATATTAAATTATGTGCAGGATTGTTTCTGTGTTGTGTACCTTTTGTACTCTATCTTTGAACTTAATGGACTCAAGATATGTATGGTGATTTGCTATTAAGAGATATTTTGTTAATCAAACATCTTATTATTTGACCATTTTAAAAATTTTACCCACTATAACTAGCAGCTGTGGGTTTTTTTTTTAATGTAATAGAGTGTTTTCCCAATCATTCATTATTCTGTTTCTCAAATGGTTTGGATTTTTTTTTTAGTAGATTTTTGGAGTATCCGATAAGTGTTCATTACACCAGATTCATTTCTCTCTTTTTTCGCACATTGCAGGTGAAAGTAGGGAAGAAAAGTTAGGAGATTCATTGCAAGATTTATACAGGGCATTGGAGCAAGCCAGTCTGTCACCACTGGGAGAACATCGCATTTCAACCAAGATGGAATACAAGCTATCATTTATAAAGAGATGTAATGACCCTGTGATGAATGAAAAACTACACAGGCTGAGAATTCTCAAAAGCACTTTAAAGGTAAGATATGAAATGGAAAGAGAAATTCCTTTCAAGATATTCATTCTTGAAGTGAGTGGATTACCAGATACTCTAAATGAAGAAATACTAAATGGGGAGGTGGAGTGGACAGCAAGTAAACAGGAAGAACCTGAAACTGAGCTGTTCCTATAGGGTAGTAAGTGCATAAAGAGGAAGTAACCTTAACTTTTCATTATCATATCAAAGCATTGGCTAAATGTTATTTGACTTAATTCTCAGAGAAAACAGGATGTAATTAAATTTTTTTCAAAAATGTGAGGCTGGTGTTATTCCTCGGTCTTTCATTTTCCTAAGATAAATTTGCCATGTAGTTATTAATATAGTTATTAAAAGAACACAGCATGCATGCAGAATGCAATAGTGGGCACTAAAAGGCTTTGAGATATTTGGTGCCTATCTCCTGCAGCACATTTGGAGTGAAGCCACAGTGATTCATGTTCCATATAGAAATTTTATAATTGTTCTGTTTACGCTATCAGTTCCCAGCTCACATGTTACTTTCTTATTCTGCATTTCCGTAAGTGCTTACATTATCTCCAGTCTCTTTATTATCCCACCCCCATAGTGGGGAGGAGGTAGTGGAGAGAGAGGAGCAGAGAGGCAGGAAATTGAAGGAGGCAGAAAACAGAGCCCCCTCACTGTGAGTGTATATGAGGGGACAGGGCCTGCTGTACAAAAACTCTCCATAAGCAGGCCTTGCGCCCTTGAAAAATCAAAAACAGAAAAGAACTACCATACAGAGTATGTAGTACAGTAATCTCAGGAAACAAAAGGTCAGAGGGCTCCTTTGGGAAATATTTCAGATCCATAGTATACTGCTGAGGTTTTGTGATTTTAAAGCATAGATGAGTACGAAAGAGAGAAACAAAATAGAAAATGCATGATTTGAAAAAGTTTCCAGAAGCAAGCAGCCAAGTTTTCAGAGTAAATTAGCTTTCAGTTGGTATTCATGCAAACACTACTGGAAATCCGTGGGACAACTTAATAGCCTTTTGGTAACTAAGAGCAGAATTTTAAAAAGAGCTATAATATTCATAAGAATAATTCTGCTAACCAGCCCTACTCCAAAGATAACCCCACCCTCCCACCTTATAGAGCACCCCACCCCATTCAGATCCAAACTGTCTAGTTGCGAAAGCAGACAGGCATTTTGAAGCAGTTCGGGCTTACATATTTTAAAGACCTGCTTCTGTCTTTCTTTCTAAGCACCTCACCCCTGTCTTTTACGCTCTGGATTCCCTAAAAATGTTTACTTCCAGTAGCAAAGAGTTTGAGCTCCTGCCAGTGTTCAGTTCATTGAGTATTGGTGCATCACTAGGTATGTGACGCTGTGCTCCACTCTCTGGGGTAAAGATGATGAAAAGTCGGTGTAAAAAAATGCCCCTCATTGATAAAACCAAACTAAGAAGCCCTATACTTTTCAGTGTGGGAAATTAACAGAGAATGCAAATCTCCCATTAGGGAAGGATAACTGCCCAAGCAACCTTGGATGTGTGTAGTCCCTAGAATTGTCTCCCATCCAGCTACTAACCAGGCCCGACCCTGCTTAGCTTCCGAGATCAGACGAGATCGGGCGCGTTCAGGGTGGTATGGCCATAGATTGTGTAGTCCCTGGAATTGTAACAGACCTGCCTCCCCAAGCACAGGACGACTCCCAACATCCTTGGCTGCAGCCCCATTGTCCCCACCTGGAACTGGAACAACTGCTTAGGCACCTTGCTATCTTTCCTTCCCAGCTCTCCCTACCCACCTCCTGAAGAACATTCCCTAGACTTCCCTATCTCTTCCTTGAGCCCTTAAAAGACAGGCCTTACGGGGTGCCTGGGGGACTCAGTCGGTTGAGCTTCTGACTTCGGCTCAAATCATGATCTCATGGTTTGTGGGATAGAGCCCCCGGTCCCGCTTTGTGCTGACAGCGTGGAGCCTGCTTCAGATTCTCTGTCCCCCTCTCTCTCTGTCCCTACCCTGCTTGTGCTCTCTCCCTCTCTAAAATAAACATTTTCCACTATATGTCAAACTAGAATATAAATTTTAAAAATAAATAAAATTTAAAACAAATTAGAAAAATATAAATAAAAATAAACATTTTATTTTAAATTTTTTAATGTTTATTTTTGAGAAAGAGAGTTGGGGGGAGCAGAGAGAGAGAGAGACACAGAATCTGAAGCAGCCTCCAGGCTCTGAGCTGTCAGTACAGAGTCCAACCCGGGGCTCGAACTCACTAACCTCAAGATCATGACCTGAGCTGAAGTCCAACGCTTTAACCAACTGAGCCACCCAGGTGTTCCAATAAATGCTTGAAAAAAAATTTTTTTAAAGACAAGCCTCAGCTTCTCAGACTGTCTCACTCCCTCATCTTCCATCCCCCTTCCCACCCGGAAGACTCACTTCTCCCACAGGTGATAGCTGTGCTGTACTGAGTTCTCTCATAATGGAGCTCATTCTTCAGCTGAGAACCGGCCCCAGCTGAGAAGGGAGGGCTACTTTGCATCGCAGACCCCCATTGCTACAGGAAAGCAGTCATGATGTTCATACAACAAGAATTATGTATTTGTAGTGACAGAAGGGCCATGCCTTCTCTCATACAAGGATGAGGAGCTAACCATCTGGCAGGAGAGACAGAACAGTGCAAGACTAACTCAAGACAGAATGTGAGAGAAGTCCACTCAGTGGCACTGATAAAGTGTCAGGAGGACATAAATGAGGGAGAAAACCTTTTTTTCCCATTGTTGAAGGAAAGCTTTAAGAAATGAGAGGCATTTGAACCGGCTCTCAAAGAATGAGGAAGGTTTCCATAGGCAGAGACAGGAAACAAGACTGGCCAAGATTAAAAATTTAACCACACACAGTGGGCAATACAGGCATACCTTGGGTGTAGAAAAAAGTACACTAGGACTTGATTATAAATAGCTGGGTTTGAGCAAACCATAACTGTGTCATATGGGCTTCTTAATATTTACATATTAACTTTTTATTTTAAACTTGAACAAAAGTCTGTACCCAACTTAACTGTTGAATCCTTTTGCTTTTCAGGCCAGAGAAGGGGAAGTAGCCATTATTGATAAAGTCCTAGACAATCCAGACTTGACATCTAAAGAATTCCAACAATGGAAGCAGATGTACCTCGATCTTTTCTTGGATATCTGTCAAAACACCACCTCAAATGACCCATTAAGTATTTCTTCTGAAGTAGATGTAATCACTTCCTCTCTTGCACACACTCACTCATACATTGAAACTCATGTGTAAGTGTATTCTGCCCTCTGGCCATCTGGTACCTTTTGGTACTTTGAATAAGTATATGAGGTAGTTTTATATCAGTGTGTGGGACACTTGACAAGCTATACTTTAATGTTACCAAACTACATGAAACAAACCATATATGGTCATTATACCACTGTCTTTAATGAGCATTTGTATATTTTATATGCAATTAGTGCTCAGCTTATGTTTACCATGTGCAAAATCAACTGTCTTCAATGACTTAAAATTAACTTTTGCAAATAACTCTGAAGACAGGTGGTCTTCAAGTAGTAAAACCACAAAAAGGCAGTTTTCTATATAAGGTCATCTTTTCTCCCTTTAAGTTAATTTTATATAAACAAGACTTCAAAAGTAAATCACACTTTTTCAGGTGCAGACATCCTTGTGGGTGGGAAAGAATTTAAACCTTTTTTATATTTATTAAAATGTTCTAAGAATTTTCTTAAACATTGCACAAAGTTTAATGCTGTAGTTTTATTTTTGTGAAATGTAGATGTGCATACAAGAGTTAAGCAAAATAGAAGAGCATCAACATAAGAAAAGTTCAGGTATCTAATATTCGTCTTAATAGTCTATTAACTTGTGAAAGCTGGTTAATGGAAGTATTATTCCAAATCTATGGGGACACTTAATGGTGTATCAGGGCAAAGCTTTGTAAGATGTTTTTGTAACTAAGACCAAAATTGAAGATAGAGCTGCTTTATTTTCTTGGTTTAAATCTTCCTTTATTTTTGTAGTGATGAAATGCTGATTGTGTACAGAGGAATTTGAGAGTGGATTTTTTTAAAACACAGCTAATTCACCCAGAAAGGCAGCTAAGATATATATATATATATATATATATATATATATATATATATATATATATATATAATTTTAGCCCAAACTCATGTTTTTAAACTCCAGCTCCTAAAAAACAAGGTATAAACTGAAATGACTCAACTTTCCAGTTATTTTTCCAATTTTCCCCCTAGTCCATTAATTAAGCTTACATAATTATACTTCAAGCAGGGGAGTAAAATATGTTTAGTTACAGGCTGGTGTGTGTTCTAATATGAAAACAATGTTGAAAAATAAAAATGTGCCTCTCTCCTGAGGAGCAAGAGGATGATGGTCATTCAGAGATATATTACAATGAACTACATGAGAGAAAGAATTTATAGAGGTTCTTCCTAGCTTCATGAATTGTTCTGTAGAGTGGATGAAGTCTACGAAAAAGTACTCTTCACATATTTCCATTTATAAGTATCTCATTTTTGAAAGTGATCACAGCATGATAATGACTGTGCTGCTTTTTAGTGTCTGGCTGCATAACGTACAAGTCACAATTTGCTGTTTTTTTAGGAGGAGGAAGGGGCCCTCCTTTACTATTCTATATCCTAAATCTACTTCTAATCAGCTTTATACTGTTGCCTGTACAGCTCAGTGAATGTACTTTCATCTCTAAGAGTTCAGATATATGCCAGTGAATATTTTTTGCTGTAGGGGAGGAAGTAAAAACTCCACAGCAGGGATCATTTTCTTTGCTTTTGAAATCAACATTGAATCACTATCGTTTTGCAGACTTTGCACACTGTACAGGAGAGTGGCCTTTCTACAGCACATTTTCAGTAATCCTATATTTAGTCAAAATGGATGAGAAATCATGTATTAATGTTTGTATGGAATTTGGGGTCTAGTGTAATATTTTTATCATTTAAAAAAACTATTTGTAAAAACATTTATTTACTGCATGGATATTGACGTACATTAAATTTGTGGAATTTTGTATATGTAAAAAAACAAAAACCTCTTGTCCTAAAATGAAGTGTGCTTGTTACAGGTGTTTAGACTTGTTGATGTTTACTAGACCAAATGTGTACATTCACTTAAAAATATCTGTACCTGATGGATGTGTCATGGATACAGCAGCAAGGTTGTACCCTGTAAACAACGAGCAGTTGATGGAAAGACTAGTTGTGTTGCTACTAAGCAGCTTTTACCTTTGTAAAGTCAGCTCTGTTGTTTTAAATGGTAAAAATTAAACTAATGAATTTTAAAAGACTCGTGACTAGCTTAGCATGAAAGAGACCTTTTAACACTATATTTATCTGTACATTTTATTGCATTAGTTTCAAATCTAGGAGAGAGGCAGCACTGTAAACTGAAGTGAAATAAATTTAGCTCTTAATGAATCCTTACAAAGCACCTACTTTATTCATGCAGAGTTCCTCACCACATTTCTTTGAGACCTAATCACAGAGCCATCTTCCCCCTACCCCCTTCCCTAGTTACCAGTTCTAACTTTGCCATTCCACTGGTGGTATAAGCCAGAAGCAGCAGCTGTTCAGTGTATGCAAGTATGTTTTCTGAGACCCTGCAAAATCAAGCTGGTTTCCCACTTAACTGCCACAAACTTGAAAATTTCACATACTCCTCTTTCCTTCCTCTGTTGATTCTTGGGAAGTTGGGGGGGGGGGGGTGCACCACCAAAAATAAGTTATTGTTTTTGGGAGTTGTTGGTTTTTTTTTACAAATATAACCTATGGCATGTCTGCAGAATGAATATTTAAAGATGAAAGAAACAGGTTTGGGTTTTGCTAGATGTGCTGCTTAACCAAAAAAGCCTGATTATTATGGCTAAGGACTGCTGAAATAAAACCAATGAATGGCCTAAAGCCAAGGCAAAAGCAGGCTAGGGATTAAGGATGAGGGACACAAAAACTTAACCTAGTATACTTTTTCCAAAAACAAGTGCTTTCCTAGAGATTTTTTTTTTCTTTCTCAGTTCTACATTTATATTAAACCAACAGAACAGAACTATAAACATGGTTCTGGATCATAAAATCATAGCTCTCCTTACAGTGATTTCATGCTATTTAATGAAGGCACTTTCCCTTCACTATTTATTCAGATAATGCCATATTTTCGGACTATTTATTACAGCTTTTATAGCTAACAATTTTCTGGGTTTTGTATATAATTTCTTGTACATTTTTGGCCTTGTTTGGCACAAGTAACCAGTCTAGCACCTAAGGAAACACTTTAAGAGGGAAAACAGTGTCATATCTTCTTTGCAAAAGTCCATCTCTAGTCCAGCGTGAGTCTTCCTAGACTTCCAGCTCACTGAAGCAGATACATATATCCTTCTGTTTTGACTCATCCTGTCTCCCATTCTCAGCTTAAGGGGAAATGTTCCTGTTGGGCCAAGCCCTTGTTTGCATATTTAAACTTCAGAAGCCGCCCTGCTCCCAGAGTCCCATTCTTAGGAAAAGCCCACGTATTACTCTGTAAACCTGCTCAAGCGCGACTTTTTCTCCCCCGTCGCCCGGAGACTGCACTAACCCATTAAGCCCAGCATTAAATCTAGCGTTTCTCCGAACCCTCCCTCCCTCTCCTCATCCCCACCCTCAGCCAGTTGCAGCACTGCACACTGGAGGCCGTTCCAGGCCCAGGGTAGCGCGCAGCCAATGTCCTCCCAGCGGTCCAGGTCGAGGTCGTAGCCCACCACGTTGCGGGTAGACACCTGCCGCGAATCCCGCCACTTGAGGCCGCCCAGCAGCAGAGCCGTCTCCTCCACAACGGCCAGCCCATAGCAGAAGCGATCATAAGGTAGCGGCCGCAGTCGAGTCCACTGGTCCGTGCCGGGCTCGTAGCGTTCGATCTCAGAGAAGGGCTCATAGCGCCCCAGAAAGGCGAACACCGCGCCTCGCAGCACAGCCATGTGGTGCCCGAAGCGGGCAGTGCTCATGGGCGCCCTCTTGCTCCACGCTCGCTCCCCAGGGCCCAAGGTGTACATGTCCCGGAGGCTGCTCGAGCTGCCCTCGCCTCTCCCCGCCTTACCCCCAGAGATGTACACGATGCCGCGGTCCCCGATGGCCCCCGCGTGGCCATACAACGCCCGCGGCAGCGCCCCGGCAGCCGTCCAGCGGTCCCGGCGCAGGTCGTACATCTCTACCGACGCCAGCGCCTCGCCGTCGGCGCCCAGACCCCCGACGGCCAGGAGCGCCTCGCCCACCGCGCCGCACCAGAAGTGGGCCCGCGCTTCTCGCATAGCGGGCACCGCCGTCCAAGCGTGGAAGCGCGGGTCATAACGGTGCACTTGGGCCGTGACGGCCCGCTGTCCGCCTGCCAGGGGTGAAGAAGCGCGGTCCGAAGAGCTCTCCCCGCCCAGGACGAACAGGAAATTGCCTGCGGTGCACACGCTGTGCCCCAGTAGCGGTGCAGGCAGCCGCGTGAGACTGCGCCAGCGGTGGTTGTACACGTCGAAAGCCACCACGTCTTGGGTGAGCTCCCAATCCTCCTCCTCCTCTTCCAACTCACCTTCCTCCTCCTCCCCCTCCTCCTCCTCGGGCTCCGCCATGGCGCCCCTGCCCCTGGCTACTGGCGGTGGGGCCGCGACCTCCTCGGTCACCGCCTCCCGCGCCCTGCGCCCTCCGACCAACAAGATGCGAGTTTGGGGGCTCCGGACGCTGGTCTGCTCGCCCTGCACGAGAGGCTGGCGGGAGGGCGCAGTGTGGTAGTTGAGGGCCTGGATAATGAGGCCCTTAACCCGGGCGGGCAGCACGAGGCCAGAGCCCGAGTACACGCGCCGCAGCACGTCTGCAGGTACTAGGCCGAAGCGAACGCGCTCAAGCAGCGAGGTGCAGTGGGCCAGGCGTTCGGCCTCAGGCTCCTGCCGCAGCCAGGCCAACGCCAGACCCAGCAGCCAGGTCTCAGGCACCCGCGCCACGTCGGGGGCACCCAACACAGCCTTCAGCGACGTGGGGTTCAGCTCCAGCAGCCCCGCGGGTCCCGCGCCCCGCACCAGCAGCTCCCGCAGGTGGCGCACGATGCAGCGCTCGGCCTCGCCTAACGTGTGCGCCAGGCCGAAGCGCGCCGCCACGTTGGCGGCGAAGCAAGAGTTCTCTGGAGCCAGCTGGCGTTCCAGGTAGCGACCGCACAGCCCCAGTGCTTCGGTGACTTGCAGATAGCTGGCGGCCTCGAGCGTGTCCTCCACCGTGTCCATGGAGAGCGGCAGCCAGGCGGTGTAGATGAAGTCCAGCAGGCGCTGCAGGCCGGCCGCCGACGGCACGTGCAGGTGGATCACGCGCGCCCTGGATTCCCGGGTGTGGCTCTTGAACAGGGCCCTGAAGTAGTCGCTGGAACACGCGAGGAGCGACCTATGGGCCGGGAACTCGCTGCCCTCGGCCTCCAGCGTCACATCGCACAGGAAGCCCTCCGCGCGCAGGGCCTGGTAGCCGGTGAGCAGTGCACCGCCATGAGCTTTACAGTAAGATAGAAAGTAACTCATGATGTCCAGGGTGGAAAGCGGCCTGGCCGGGGCTGGGGGCCGCCGGGCACGGCCAGAGTCATCTCGGGGCACCGCGCCCCTGGGTCCCCCACGCGAGCCGCAGAGCCCCTAGCAGGGGCCCATTTTTGCCTGCTCAGCTTAAAGCCCAGGGCTCCTTCATCCAGGCCTGCAGATAGCCCCGTATCCCTCTCAGAGCAAACCCGGTCGGGGAACGGTTTCCATAAGCTCCTAGTAGCAAAGGGCACGGAGTTTGGATTCTTCCGGAGGGTGCAGGATTTGGTTCTGGCGTCTGCCGAGGCTGCCAGCACGTTGCCCAAAGCCCCCTCCCCGGCCCAGTTTGGGAAGCCCACACCTGCGCGCCAGGGGCCGCAGTGGCCACACACCATCACCTGGAAGGGCCGAGCTGAGGGTGGACTGACTCGGGGTGGAGGTTGCTGGATCTCCGACGGCGCAGATGCAAGGATGTGGCCCACCTCGGGCGTCCCGGGAGTGCGGAAGGAGGGCTCTGGCCTCCCGGGGGTGGACGAGGAGGACGGATTCTGCGGGCACCCGCGAGGGCCGGGGACAACTGGGTACGGGGCGGAGAGGGGGGTGAACTTGTTCCGCGCGGAGGATCAAATCAAAGCCTGGGGGATTAAGAAGGGGGGGCGCAGGTCAGCGCGGCGCGTCGGAGGCATGATTGGGCGCCGTACATAACATGCCGGTAGCTCACAGCGACAGGAATAGCGCGCGGCCTCGGCCTCCCCGGCGTGCCCCGCCCCGCGCCCCGGGCTGCTGGCGGCGAACCCAGGGCCGGGGCGCTGGAGGAAGCGCCCCGGGCCTGGGACTTGACTCCGGTGACCCGACCAGCCGCCGGTCACCAGGGGGTCTCGGGAACTCGGCTAGGGCTGTGGGAAGCGTTCACTGGAGGTGCGCCAGTCTCCCGGGACGCTGTACCTGGTGGTGTCTGGGGGAGAGGCGGCTGGCTGGGTCAGAGGAATGTCGACCCCCTGGTGCCCTTGCGCCTGGGAAAGAAGCCCCCTGGCTCGAAACTTTCTGCTTTGGGAAGGCCCTAATTAATCTGGCGGGGGCGGGGATTAAGCGGCGATTTTGCGCGCTGACACCCAGGAGGCCGCTGAGTTGAGAGCTACTAGCGGGAACCACGCCCGGGGGAATCTGGGGCTCCCTGCCAGGGGCGCTTCGTTACACGCCCCTCACCTGGACTCACCCTTTCGAGATGCTGGGCCTACTCTGCGCCCTTCCCGAGGCGGCCCGCGTCTCCCGGGCTGGCTCGTCTCACATTCTGCGTTGCGGAATTTGCTCCTACCCCCGCTCCCTGACTCCAGCTGAGTTCTCCCTTCCTGTTCTTGGACCCAACCCAACCCATCCCTTGGCAAAGTGGACAAGAAGATTGCAGGTGACTTGGATTTTCTGCCTTTGAATGACCACTTCCTTTAAGAAAGTAATTCATTCCAGTTTCTCTCCCTGACTTTCCAGACTCTGATCTGATTACTGCCTGCTACATCTTCAACGCTGTGACGAGATAATGGGCAGTAAGGAAGGTCACAAAGTTCCGTAGAGGCTAGAGTTTCATAGGGCCCCATTTCATGAAGTTATTTATAAGATGCACCCAGCACAGAAATGGTGACTAAAACCACCCAATCTTGAAACATTAGGAAGCATTTCTCCATCTCCTCCATCCTCCTCTTAAATAACTAAATGATTAATATAACTATTCTTTCTTGCCAATTTGGAGCTTCTGTGTTTTGCTTTCATCTAGAATTGATTTTTCTGTTTTCTAATGCAACCCCTCTGGCAATCTGTTCTAAGTGAACCTTTTGAGAGCATCTGAAATAACTTGCATTTCTGACAGTTGGGATTGTGTTTTATAAAAAAGAAGAAAAAATGTCGAATGAAGGATTAAAATGAATCATTTTCTTCCTCTTATGCCATTGTACTTACAACGTTTCCAATTAGAATTCTTGAAGTGCAAAAAAATATTAGTAAAATGATCCTGCTTTCTTTGTCAGAGATGGAACTGCATTATGACTTAAATTAGCCAAATTATAAAATGCAGGCAGAGGCTCAAGTTAAGGGCTTACTTAAACTCCAGAGGCTAAAAATACTCCAATTTGAATTCCTAATGTTAAAACTACAGATGGATTCAGGCGGGGTGCTGGGTGTTTGGGGGTTTTTTTTTAAGTACTAAAATTTCTTAGTTCAAAAATAAGATACCAGTTTGGTTCAGTGTGCACAAATCTGAATGGTGAAATTAAATGGACTTAATAGAAATTTGGTAGAAGGGATATTATAGATCATTTAACCAAACTCTCCTTTTCCTCTGCAACTTCTTGTTTTTCTTTTCAAACAAATGTAGCAAATGAGCCCCAGAGAGAGTACAGTTTGTCTGGGTGACTAGGATATTGAGTTACGGAGTCTGGACGAGAATCCAGGGCTCTCTCCCCACTATATTATGTGACCTCTGTATGATAAAAATAAAATAGTGCAACACAAAGATTACTGAAACCAAATTTCAGAATAGTAAAGTTTAAATACAATTTTTAAACATGTTTTTTTTTACCCCAGAATCAATCACATCTTGTCAGATCTATCCATCATCATGGATTTAGATTGAATCCAAAATGTCACACTTATTTGAAAATAGAGATGCTGTGGAAGACTCTACATCTTGACATCAAAAAGTCAATTGTGCACGATAAGCTTGTGTTCATTGCCGGCCCAATATGCCAACTTAATGTGTTTTGACATTGGGGATATAAATGAATTGTGTTAATTGAGGAAATTTTCATATTGGGTGTGTTTCCTAGGTTTTCTCTAGAAAATATAACTATCAGTCCATCCAAGAACATTTTTGTCCTTTGAGTAACGTTTGCAGAAAGGGTCAAAATTTTAATTTTTGTGCAATATTAAGTATACTAAAAAACATTTCAGTGTGCTTTTTTTAAGATGTGTGTCTTAAGTTGGGTCCCCTAGAAGCAGGCTCTGCAACCCAACCTGAATGCTTGGTGATGAGCACATGTGATAGGATATTATCATCATGTTAAAAATGATCTGCTATGAGTGGCCTTCCCCATTTAGACTATAAGCTCCTTGGGGGCAAGGACCGTTTCTTGGTCTTTTTATTTCTAGCCTCTGTCACAGTCTTTGGCATAATTAATGTTGGGTTGAACAGATCTAGGTACCTGGTGGTACCATCAGTGGGAGGAGCAACAGGTTATTAAGAGGAACTTGACAAGAACAATTAGTTCCTTCTCTCTGGCTCTCTTTCTTGCATTCACACAGCTAGGGTTGAAGACACATCCTGGTCAGGCTGTGAGCTAACAACACTAAGAATCAAATGGGTAACCATGGGTGGCCCCTGACTAGACCCGACTCTTCAGAAAAGGCCAGACCACCTCATCCAGCCCCCACTGCAAGCCAGCACTGCCCTGCAGCCTGACTCCTTTACCTAGATCAGTCCCACATGACTCTTGGCATCTAGTCAGACATGCTGCTGCTACTCCTCCCTGGAGGAGGGGCCCCAAGTGCCCCAGTAGCTCCTCTGGGTCCCAGTTCACCTGGCTGGGCTTCTACTGAAGGCCCAGATATGCACTCCAGCATGCCTGGTGAGATCCTGCAATTTTCTCTGAACCCTTCACCCCTTGTCAGAACTGTGACCTCCTGTCAGCATTCCCTTCCATACACCTGAACCTCCTGTGAGAGAACCTAGAACCGCAGTCCTCCATGCATACACCTTACTTGCCACGTCAGGGTGGCACTGCTGTCAGCCTTGGAGCCCCACTTGGCCTGAATCAGTCTTGTCTAGCTCAACCTACATTTCATAGTCCTCGTTTCTAAAAGAATTGTGTATGTTTTAAAAAACATCAAAAATTGCAAATATCCACGTATAACAGACACAGCATTTCTTTGCAAATGTAATGTGCTTTCTTTGGTAACAGCTTTATTGAGATATGATCCACATACCATATAACTCACTAATTTAAAGTGTACAGTTAGGTGGTTCTTAGCATATTTACAGTTAGGCAACAACACTGGAGTCTAATTTGGGGGCATTTTCATCCCCTCATACAGAAACCCTGTACCCTTTCTGCTGGTAGGAATGCAAACTGGTGCAGCCACTCTGGAAAACAGTATGTAGGTTCCTCAAAAATCAAAACTAGAGCTACTCTACAGCCCAGCAATTGCACTACTAGGTATTTGTCCAAAGGATACAGGAGTCCTGTTTGAAAGGGGCACATGCACCCCAATGTTTATAGCAGCTCTTATCGACAGTGGCCTAAGTATGGAAAGAGCCCAAATGTCCATCGACAGATGAATGGATAAAGAATATGTGGTATTTATATATAATAGAGTATTGCTTGGCAATCAGAAAGAATGAAATCTTGCCATTTGCAACAATGTGGATGGAACTAGGGTGTATTATGCTAAGTGAAATTAGTCAGAGAAGGACAAATATATGACTTCACTCATATGTGGAGTTTAAGATACAAAACAGATGTACATAAGGGAAGGGAAGCAAAAATAATATGAAAACAAGGAGGGGGACAAAACAGAAGAGACTCTTTTTTTATTTTTTTAATGTTTTTATTTATTTTTGAGAGAGAAACAGAGTGCCAGCAGGGGAGGGGCAGAGAGAGGGAAACACAGAATGGGAAGCAGGCTCCAGGCTCTGAGGTGCCAGCATAGAGCTCAACACAAACGATGACATCATGACCTGAGTCCAAGTCATATTGCTTAACCGACTGAGCCACCCAGGTGCCTCAGAGACTCTTAAATACAGAGAACAAACTGAGAGTTGCTAGAGGGGTTATAGGTGGGGGAATGGGCTAAATGGGCAAGGGGCATTAAGGAGGACACTTGTTGGGATGAGCACTAGGTGTCATACATAGGGGATGAAGCACTGGATTCTACTCCTGAAATCATTATTGCACTATATGCTAACGAACTTGGATGTAAATTTTTAAAAAAATTAAAGGAGGGAAGAAGGAAGGAAGGAAGGAAGGAAGGAAGGAAGGAAGGAAGGAAGGAGGGACCAACCCCTGTGCCCTTTAAACTATCACTTCTCTATGCCACCAAGCAGCCCTGGCCTCAGCCCGAGGGAACCACTTATCTACTTTCTATCTCTGGATATTTCATATAAATGCAGTCATACAACACCTGATCTTTTGTGACCCACTTCTGTGACTTACCATGTTTTCAAGCTTCATCCGTTGTAGTGCACTTTTGAGGAAGAAAACGATTATGTATAGTAATAACATTGGGAACCTTTTCTCAAAACCACAAAACTCTAAACTGTGCTCGTTTGGTATTTAGGATACTGTTTTTGGCAGGTTAACTCTTTATCATCTATCTTCAGTTCTCCTTTAAGTCCCAATATACTTCCTTCTTACGTAGGGCTTCTGGCAGCCTCCATAGAGAGCCTGTTACTAGAAATAGGCACATTTAAGTTAGCTATCTGTGAAAACATGATCACAAACAATAAAGACATACAGTAGAAAAACACTCCCGTGTCATCTTCCCCCTGTTCCAAGACCACTTTTTGTGCACAGGAAATGTATTTTATCTTTGTGACATGCAGTTCAAGCAAAAGAATTTCAAGGGACGGGGTGTGTGTGTTAATCACATGTGATTTTGGCATTCTGGCCCAGCTGACAGTTTAAGAAGCAGCCTGGCAATGGGGAAGGACTGGGCTTTGGGGTCAGACAGACCTGGGCTTCATTTCCAGATCTGCCCCATGTGACTTTCAGCAAGTGACTTAAATTCTATGAGTGTTGTTTTATTGTTTTTAGAAAGAGGATTATAACTGTACACTCACAGATCTGTTAAAATTAGATTATGACTGCTCATGATGTAAGTACACACAATAAATGTGCTTTTTTCCTTCTTTTTTCTTCCTTGACTAAAGCTTTCTGAAAACTCCTAATACCAGAGTCTAAGCACACTGGAAGTGTAACTGAGTAGTGGTTCTCAGTGATCTTCCTGCAGTATCACCTAGAAACCTATTAAGAAGTGTAAATTTTCACCACCGCCCCAAACCTACTGCATCAGAAGCTCCACTAGTGGGGAGCCCAGTAATATGCTTCTCCAAACCCTTCTTCAAAAAGTGTGAGAAGCACTGGAATCGAGCATTGTTCTGCTACATCCTGAATTCACCATACTCCGTAACAACTTGTTCTGGGTATGATGTCAGCGTTTTCCAAAGAAGAGAGGAGGCACTAGCTCCCAAAGGTCAGAGGTCAGAGACCCAGATGGGAAAAATTAGTGGCCCCGTGTCATATGACTGGTCATATTAACAAAAATAGATTGTGGACTTATTTGCCTTTCATACTTTACATGATGATAACATTAACAGCAGATCACTGAAGCATGAGATGATGACTTGGTAAGCAATCCAGTTTCTCAAACTCTTGACTGAATACTCAAATGAGAAGCCCTGAGTTCCCATCTGGAGCCACATTTTAAGATGCCTCAGATGAATCAGGTAATGTCCAAAGAGGCCAGCTAGAAGGAGGGGAGGGTCTGGAAACATTCTTTCTCTCAAACAGGGATCAGGTAAAGGAGGTGAAGATTTTAGGCTAAAACAAAAGAATCTTTTAGAGGTTAAATGATCTTTGTTGTCAACTTTCTCAAAGGCAGGAGGGACATAGGTGGTGGTCTTGTGGCTACAGACCTAGGACCAGTAAGTAGAAGTTACAAAGAGATATTTGGCCACAGCATAAATGGGAACCTTCTAGCAATTTAGAACTTTGAAAGAAAATGTAGAAGTAGAAGTAGAACATACCAGGCCATTAGAAGAGTTACCTGAGCCTTGGAGAAGATAGGGAACTCGTCCAAAGTGACACAGCAGACCTTGTCAGAGCCCCACCCATGCACATCTATCCCAGTCACTTTTACTACCCAGCAACCAGCACCTGGGTCCCTTGGTGGACAGCACCCCCCACCCCAGGCTGCTGGAGCCCACCTTGCCACTGCACCTGAACAAAAGAAAAAGTACCGGAAAATTTACACCTCCTGAGGGCCACCCTTGACAGCTCCCTTTCCAGGTGTGACCCACAGTTTCTAGAGATCCCGCATGGGATTGAGCCAAAGCCACCTTCTGTCAGATCCTGTGTGGTGACTTCCTTCTCTTCCCAGTCTCGCCTGCCTACCTATTTTTTCCAGGAATACCTCCTAATAAATGACTTTCACAGGAGTCCTCATCTCAGAACGAACCCCTGCCTCTGGGAAACCCAATGCAAGATATATAAGTGGGAAATTTCTCAGAAGGTGGTGGCACATATTATATCCACAAAGAGCCATCTGTCATCCGCTTGCAGCCATGTACGGAGCACGACAGATGTGCTGTGTGAATAGATGTGTGTCCGGTGGCACAGAAGGCCTGGGAGTCAGGACAGCCTGATGCTGGGGCTGAGCACCTCCACCTCTACCCAGGTGGGCTTTCAGGGATCTTGTGGGGAACTGAGTGAACTCCAGGGTCCTTTCAAAGCCAGCACACCACACTTAGGAATCCCTGGGCCCTGAAGTCTCATCTGCAGGTGCCATTTAAATGTGAGCTTTACCTGACATCTTTATTCTGTAGGATTGATTCGGTTCTTCCGTATCATGCCCCCCCTCCTCAGGCCAGCTGCTGCCTATGAGCCTCACCACCTCCAGCTTCCATCTGCATCGCATGTACCTTAGAACTATGCCCAGCTTTTTCCTTCTAATACTTCTCTCTCTCCTTCCTACATGGGATGGCCTCATGTCTATTCTTTCACTCTACAACAGCTCACACCTGAGGTCCCACTTTCATCCATGTTCGTGCATGTGGCTTGCCACACTTGGCTGCCACTGAGCTTTGCAACCGACTTGGTTTCCAAAGGGGCAGTTGATGACTCTGGTAACTTTCTCAGTAAGAGAGATACAAACCATCCGCGGTTCTGACCATGTGGTTGCAGACCATCAGAACCTCAGAGCTTGTTAAAATGCAGGCTTCTGGACTACATGCCAGACCAACTGGATCATAATCCCCAGGCACAGAGCAAGGGTGTCAGCCTTGTAATAAGCTTCCTGGGTGTTTCTCACACACTCTGAGGCAGCACTACTCACAGTGTGGTCAGCCAACCCGCAGCACAGCCTCACCTGGAAACCTGTCAAAGATGCATATTCTCAGGCCTTGTCCCAGACCCCCAGAATCAGAAACTTGGGAGGTGGAGTCCAGCCATCTGTGTTTTATCAAGACCTCCAGGACATTCCAGTGTACACTAAGACTTGAGAAACATTGCTCTCAAGTTCAAGAACCATGTAGAATTTTCAATTCATTCATTCAAAGATGTCGGGGCACCTGAGTGGCTCAGTGGGGTAAGCGTCTGACTCTTGATTTAGGCTCAGGTCATGATCTCATGGTCATGAGATCAAGCCCCACGATGGGCTCCACACTGAGAGGGATCCTGCTTAAGATTCTCTCCTTCCCACTGTGGGGCACCTGGGTGGCTCAGTCAGTTAAGCATCTGACTTCAGCTCAGGTCATGATCTCCCAGTTCACGAGTTCGAACCCCACATCCGGCTGTGTGCTGACAGCTCAGAGCTTGGAGTCTGCTTCAGGTTCTCTCTCTCTCTCTCTCTCTCTCTCTCTCTCTCTCTCTCTCTCTCTTCCTCCCCTGCTCGTGCTCTCTCTCTGTCTCTCAAAGATAAACATTAAAAAAATTATTTAAAAAAAGATTCCCTTCTTCCCTTTCCCTTTACTCCTCCCTTGCTTGTGCTCTCTTTCTCTCTCTCAAAAAATAAAAATAAATTCAAAAAAAAGAAAACATTTAAAAAATATCTATTATGTTCCAGATATGTTAGGCACTGATGGCACAATGATGAGAGAATGAGTCATAAGTCCTGCCCTAGAAAAACTTAAGCCTTAATGGATTCCATGTCATGTTGGTGCTTCAGTATGTCTTCTAGATTGCCAAGAAAATTCAGCCTTCTTTGTCCCTTTCACTAGGTCTTTGCCTGTCCTACTTCATTTGGCAATAAGCCATCTAAGTAGGAGAATCTAGTGCCAGCTCTCAAATGACTGTTGCTGAGGTGCAGACTTGGGCTGGCTGAGGGGTTTCCCAGAAGAAGATGGAACATCCTGTGTCAGCTGATCACACCCTGCACCAGGTCTGCAATCGGCCCACAATGAAGTGGGTTGGCTTTTAGCATCTGATCCCAGAGAGCCAGCTGTCAACCACTTATAGCTGTGTACAGATACCCAAGCCCATGACTTTTGATGGTTGGACCTTCTTCAGAAAGATGAAACAACATTCTTTTTTTGTTTGTTTGTTTTTTAATATTTTTGAGAGAGCACAAGTGGGGTAGGGATGGAGAAAAGGGGACAGAGGATTTGAAGCAGGTTCTGCACTGACAGTAGCGAGCCTGACATGGGGCTTGAACTCACAAACCGAGAAATCGTGACCTGAGCCCACAAACCGAGAAATCGTGACCTGAGCTCAACCGACTGAGCCACCCAGGTACCCCTAAACCACATTTTGACATTAACATCAGGGTCTCTTATGCATTTTTCAAAATGGCTGCATGGTTCAAGGCGCCTAGGTGGCCCAGTTGGTTAAGCGTCCAACTTCTGTTCAGGTCTTGATCCCACAGCTCGTGAGTTCAAGCCCTGCATCAGTCTCTGTGTTGACAGCTCAGAGCCTGGAGCCTGCTTCAGATTCTGTCTTGCTCTCTCTCTGCCCCTCTCCCATTCATGCTCTGTCTCTCTCTGTCTCTCAACAATAAATAAACATTAACAAAAATTTTTAAATGGCTGCAGAGTACAAACCAAGTCATATAATGGAAAGTGGCTCAGATATGTCATTTGAGCATAACCAGAAATAAAATCATGGAATACCTTTGGGGTGTTAGTAAGTTTCTCCAATCACCCATGCCTGTTAAAGGAGTTGCAAAGCTTGGAACATCAGATGCTTTTTTGTTAACTAACACTCCTCTATAGAGGTATTGTACTCTTTCCTGAACTTTTCCTGTATCTGACACATGGCCAACATGTCAGCTGCACCAATTACTTCTGCTATTTTCAGAACCTTTTTCTAATGATGCTGGTCAGTGACTAATATAGAAAAATTCTGCACAATATCTCGCCAACAGGAGGGAGCTTACCAGATAGTTTGCTCTCAAGTGCTTATAAACTTCTTAAAGGTATTCATAATCTTAACAGCCTCAAAATCTTGTGGCATTTGTCCATTTGTTAAGGAAAATTTAGGGGGCGCCTGGGTGGCTCGGTTGGTTAAGCGGCCGACTTCAGCTCCGGTCATGATCTTGCAATTCGTGGGTTTGAGCCCCCTGTAGGGCTCTGTGTTGACAGCTCAGAGCCTGGAGCCTGCTTCAGATTCTGTGCCTCCTTCTCTCTCTGCCCCTCCCCTACTCATTCTCATTCATTCTCTCTCTCTCTCTCTCTCTCTCTCTCTCTCTCTCTCTCAAAAATAAATAAAAACACTTTTTAAATTTTTGAAAAAAGAAAAATTCTGCAAAAGTATCTACTAAGATTTACCTATACAATCATGGGCATTAAACAGTAACTAAACAAGTGACTGTTCTCTGAGCAATGTTCAATTCTTTCACTCACGAAGTTTCAGTTTGAATTCCAAGCAGGAGACATTTCCCACTAGAGCAATCAGATATGCCCTGCCCTCTCACCCTAGAAAGGGCATATTACCATCAGAATTATGAGGGCACAGGGTAAGAGCAGTGTTTCCAGAACCTGCCCACTGTAGGAGGTCCATGCACCACCATATGCAACTAATGTAACCCTGGCCTCAGCCTCCTTCAGGAGTTCAGTAAAAATGGCACCAGCCCTCTCCCTGCAAATGGCAGAAAACCCAGTATTGCCCCCAGTAATTCTGAAGAAACTCAAAGGACTTACATCTCTCCTAGTAACTCTTTGCTCCAATTCCTGCTTCTGCTGATGCCTTCATATCATTCATGTTTTGCCTCTTGGGGTTGTTCCCTGTTCTCTACTCTGTGCTCAGCCACCAATGGAACACAGTCACTAAGCCTTTATTCTCCCCCTTTACTTCTCATACAACCTGTGAGAGTCTAAAACTTTTACTGAAGACTTGAGTATGATAGGCACAGAGAAACAGCAAAGCATAGAGTAGCAGATAAAATCCATACCTAGTCCAGTTTTTAAAATTTCCCACCTGTCAGTTCATTCTCTCCAGGGGCCATTACGCTGTGTAGGGCCGGGTCTCCTTCCCTTCTCCTCTTCTTCCCTGCCCCCACCACACCCCTGTCTCCCAGACTTGTTTTAGAAATCCAAAATGCGTGTCATTTCATTGTTGAGGACACTTCAGATTTCTGTTTTCTCTAGGCACTTTGTCCTGGCCAGACCTGATTATGGTGTGTGTGTGTCTGTGTGTGTGTGTGTGTGTGTGTGTGTGTGTGTGTGTGTGTGTGTTTATTAAAGTATACATAATGCAAAATTTACCATTTTAGCCATTTTTAAATATACAGTTCAGTGGCATTAAGTACATTCACATTGTTGTGCAATTATCACCACTGTCCATCTCCAGAACTTTTTCATCATGTCACACAAACTCTGTATACATTAAACACTGACTCCCCAATTGCCTTTCCCCATACCCCTTCCAACCACTATTCTACCTTCTATCTCTACAAGTGTGACTATTCCAGGTACCTCATATAAGCAGAGTCATAAAATATTTGGACTTTTATGTCTGACTTAGGATAATGTCATCAAGGTTCATCAATTGTGTAGAGTGTGTCAGAATTCCTTTCTTTTGTATGGATGAGTAGTTTTCTACTGTAGGTATAGAGCACATTTTGTTTGTCCGTTCATCTGTCAATGGACATTTGGGTTGTTTCCCCCTTTTGGCTTTTGTGAATATGCTGCTGTAAACACAGGTGTACAAATATCTCTCGCAGTCTCTGCTTTTAATTCTTTTGTGTATATATCCAGAAGAGGGATTGCTGGATCATATGGTTATTCTGTTTAATTTTTTAAGGAACTGCCATACTGTTTTCCACAGCAACTAGCAACTAGCAGTGCATGAGTTTCCACCAGCAGTGCATGAGTTTCTCCACATGCTTGCCAACACTTGTTTTTTTGTTTTTTGTTTTTGTTTTTGTTTTTGTTTTTCTAGCCACCATCCTAATGGGTGTGAGGCAGTATCTCATTGTAGTTTTGATTTGCATTTTTCTAATGATTAGTGTTGTTGAGCATCTTTTCACATGCTTATTGGGCCTCTGCATATCTTCTTTGGAGAGATGTCTTTTCAAGTCCTTTGCCTATTTTTGAATTGGTTTATTTGGGCTTTTGTTGTTAAATTGTAGGAGCTATTTATATTTTCTAGATATTAATCCCTCTTCAGATAAATTATTAGCAAATATTCCCTTCCATTCTGTGGGTTGCTTTTTCACTCTGTTAACAGTGTCCTTTGATGCATACAAGTTTTCAATTTTGATGAAGTCCAGTTTATTTTTTCTTCTGTTGCTTGTGCTTTTGGTGTCATATCCAAGAAATCACTGCCAAATCTAAATTCATTAAGACTTTCCCCTATGTTTTATTCTAAGAGTTTTATAGTTTTAGCTCTTACCTTTAGGTCTTTGATCTATTTTGAGTTAATTTTTATATATAAGGTAAGAGTCCAACTTCATTCTTTTGCATGTGCACATCCAGCTTTCCCAGAACCATGTGTTGGAAATACTGTATTCTCCATTGGATGGTTTTGGCACCCTTGTCAAAAATCATTTGACCATATATACATGCAAGGGTGTATTTCTGGGCTCTCTATTCTATTCTGATTGTCTATATGACTGTTTTATGTTTTTATTACCAGTACGTTTTAGAGTCAAGAATTGCAAGTTGTCCCAACTTTGTTCTTTTTCAAGATTATTTCAGCTACTTGGGGTCCCTTGAAATTTTATGTGAATAATAGGATGAAGTTTTCTGTGTCTACAAGAAACATCATTGGGATTTTGGTAGGGATTGCACTGAATCTGTAGATGGCTTTGGGTAGTATAGCCATTTTAACAACATTAAGTCTTCTAATCCATGAACACGGTATGTCTTTCCATATACTTGTGTCTTCTTTAAATTCCTTTGGCACTGTTTTCTAGTTTTTTCAGTGTACATGTCTTTCTCCGTCTTGGTTAAGTTAGTTCCTAAGTATTTTATTATATGTGAGGCTATTGTAAATGAAAATGCTTTTTTAACTCCCTTTTTTTGGACTGTTTGTTGTTAGTGTATAGAAAAGCAACTGATTTTGGCCTGTTAATTTTGTATTCTAAAACTTTGCTGTATGCATTTATTGGTTCTGTGTGTGTGTGTGTGTGTGTGTGTGTGCGTGTGTGTGTAATCTTTGGACTTTTCACGCATAAGATCATGTCATCTTTGAACAGAGACAATTTTGCTTCATTTTCTTTTTCTTGCCTAATTTCTCTGACTAGAACTTCCAATTTCATGTTGAATAGTGAATTCAGGAGTCCCTGTTTTGTTCCATGACTATGTCTTCAGGCTTCCCTTTCATATGCAGAGAAACCTTTAAGGCATTTTTATACACATGTCCCTGACTGACAGAACCTGCACTGTGCAGAGGAGATGTGACAGTCTGGCAGAAAGTAAACACCAGGGAAATTTTGGAAATGGTCTAAATTTTGAATACACTCCTGTGCTTAGAAGTGATTTTGTAGGAAGTGTGCCCAGAAAAAATTACTAAAGTAGAGGTGAAGAGGGCCTGGGAATGGAAGGACGCCAAACAAGGATGCATCAGCCATCAAATCCCTCAAAGGATAACTTGGGTTTGGTCCTGAGGAATCCCTGGGACAATAGAGGTCATACCTCAGAATTGTCCCCATTGGGAGCACAGGGACTGGAGTGTTGATACTTCTGGATATCAGTCATTGGTCAAGGACCAAGTGCTCCTGGGGACACTTCCAGCTCTCTCTTTACACAGGCAAAGCAAGGGCCAGCAGCCAAAGACAGTCCTCCAGCAAGGAGATACAGTTGCTACTGTTGGGAATGAAACACAAAAATGGTGAAGGAAGGCAAGTGATATGCATGGAGCACTGACTGCATCTACTATGCCCATGTTAAACTAACAGGTCAGCAACATCTACTAATATATAGGGAGGCTCTGAGAACTCAGCATTCCCACCCCAGGAGAACACTGGATGGGTGGTGTATCCATGGTCCCAGCAATACCAGCTATTGATGACATTGTGAGGATCAGACACACCTTACCCAGATAATGCTTAATGTCAAATACTGGGAAGACTGGTTGCCCATTAAGCAATGAACAGATTTGTCCTCAGGGGCTGCATGGCTAAGCACTGGTGACCCAAAGACACTGCTTGATGCCCAAAGATCAGTAAAGCGACACATCACAGGCCCAAATTGACAGGTGTTGTGAGGGAGGTTGGAACACACTCACTTTTGCTCCCTCTCTGTCCACCTACTAGTGCAGTGGTCAGCCAGCATCCCCCATCCCCTACTCTTCAGGAGGACATTATAGAGCAATGTTACTGAAGGATGATGGCAAACTCTTGGCACACTCCTCTCCAAATAAGATTTCTGAGGGTGACTGCGTAAATCTGCCCTTCTCCTTTTGTCTCACCCCCATCTGTCCCTATTTCCCTCATTGGTATTTCTTATTCCTCTGAGTCTGGCAACCAGTTGTGACTCCATAGGCAACTCACCTCTCTGTGCTTTTTTACCTACAAATAGAGACGTTTAATGTAGTGTTAAAAGGGTGCTCTGGAGCCATTGTGCCCAGGTTCAAATCGTGGCTCTACCATTCTCAAGTCATTTAGTATGAGACAATTTATGAGGCTTCCCAGTTTCAGCTTTCTCATTCTGGAAGTGTGGAAGTACACAGAACAGGGATAAGGAGTGTGTTAATTCATAGCAGCACTTGGTACATTATAAATAATAAACATAGATACTCTCCCTAAATACATTACGGAAATACACATAGCTCTAGAAAAATGACTTTCACTCAGGAGTTTTCATATATATTGTTCATGCAACCTCGGTGTAAATATACAAACATCTTACCGAAAAGCATAGAGTGACTCTTGAACTAAGGTATTTAATAGCCAGGATTGATGGTACAATATATTAACTTACTAAGCAACCATTCATTAGTAATATATGCTTCTGTAGGAAGGAAAATTCACTAAATGGGAGGGATCAGTAAGTTCATGTCCTGTAATGAGATTTTGCCCAGGATCCCTCCATAACACTCCAAGGCACTCAAGCTTACATAGGCACAGAGTCAGACCTGGAACCCAGGTTTCCAGAGCCCCCTAGAATAAGATTCTGCAATGTGATGGGAAGTGCTGCAACACAAAAACAGCAGCATGTGAGGTCTTCCTTGTAGTCATGTTCTCAGATCAAACTAAACAGCATGAAGGGATTTCACAAAATATTTCTTTCAGCTGCAAACCTCAAAGGAATGAGCTTGTGTGACATAGATGTTTAATAGTAAATAAATATTGAATAGTTTCACAAATTGACATTGTAAACAGAGTACATCATATAAGCCTGTGACTGTTAATTGGAGGGTGCACCCCAAGCCATGGTGGCCTGGTAACGACACTCTGAGTCAGTGTTCAGATTAAGGGTTGTGCATATCAGCCATCTTCCTATGCTTAAGGTTATGGAACCACGTGTCTTAAAATTGACCCATTGCATAATAATATAAATACTGTTAGCATTTTTCTAACTTACACACATTTTCCCCTTAAATAAACTATGTTGTTAATTTTCCCCATCTCTGTTCAAAGATATAGAAATTTCAAATTTTTTGCCAAAACGAAGGAAGCAAAAGTACCTCAAGTCCTTCCATTCAGTAACAACCACTGCTGTCATTGGGGGTTATTACTGAATGGAACATATTCATATTCATGTAGACTTAGGATAAATAATTCTGCACGAGTGAGATCACACCATGTGCTATTTTGAGGCCAGCTTTTTCACTTAATTGTACGTTGTGGGGATATTCTCAAGCAAATGTATATGGGTCTACATACACTTTCTAATATTTGTGTAGTATTGTTTATATGAATGTAGCAGTTTAACAAATTCTCTTCTAATAGATATTTACGTTACTTCCTTGTTTTCATTCTTATAAACTAAGCTGTAAGGAACGTCCTTATACAAAACTCTTTGAATTGCTGTGTGATTAGTTCCTTGGGATAAAGTCCACAAATGTAATTCCTAGATTAGAAAGAATGCATTTTTTTAAATACAATTTATTATCAAGTTCACTAAAATACAGTCTATACAGTGTGATCTTCTTGGTTTGGGGGGTAGATTCCAATGATTCATCGCTTACATACAACACCCAGTGCTCATCCCAGAAAGTGCCCTACTCAGTGCCCATCACCCATTTTGCCTTCTCTCCCGCCCCCCCCGCCAATCAACCTTCAGTTTGTTCTCTATATTTAAGATTCTCTTATGGTTTGCTTCCCTCCCTCTCTATTTATAACTATTTTTCCCCTTCCCTTCCCCCATGGTCTTCTGTTAAGTTTCTCGAGTTCCACATATGAGTGAACATATATGATATCTGTCTTTCTCTGACTGACTTATTTCACTTAGCATAATACCCTCCAGTTCTATCCACGTTGCTGCAAATGGCAGGATTTCAAAAGAATGCATTTTTTAAAGGGAGGCATGTATATAAGTACTTGCATATGCAAATATAAGTCTGGGAGGGTATGAGCCAGAATACGATCAGTAATCATAACTGAGTGAACTAGGTAATTTTGTTCTCATCTATATATTTAATTTTATAGGGCTATAGATATTTTTTCTCCTGTTTTTAATATTCATAGAGCTGTCAGCTAAAACCTAGGTAAGGCTATAGAGAAGTACTTGGGATAATCACAGGAATATAGATGATATATGGATAGATGGATAGATAGATCACAGGAATATGGATGACATATGGATGGATGGATGGATGGATGGATGGATGGATGGATGGATAAATAGATAGATAGATGTGGAAGACAGGTAATGATGAGCCAACATAAGAATAATTGATGTTCTAGAAATAGAGAAGACTGCTAATGAAAGAAGGTATGCTCATCAGTATTATACAAGAAAATCTCCATAAAATAAAGAAATAAATGAACTTGCTGATTGAAAGGTAACATTTCATTCCAGCGAAATGTGTTGCAGAACATTCAACAATAAGACATTTCCTTTTTAAGCTTTTGAACTTTGAAATTAAAAAAAATTCAAGTGTCCAGGAAGAAAATGAAAATAGCTACAAGGGTTAAATAATAATCAGGCTGCCTCAGACTTACTCATACCCACTACTCAATAATTCTATATCTAGGAACTTACTCTAATGAAGTAATTAGATGAGTTTCAAGATCTATGGGGTGCCTGGGTGGCTCAGTCAGTTAAGCATCTGACTTTGGCTCAGGTGATGATCTCACGGTTCATGAGTTGGAGCCCCGTGTTGGGCTCTGTGCTGACAGCTCAGAGCCTGAGGCCTGCTTTGGATTCTGTGTCTCCCTCTCTCTCTGCCCCTCCCCACTCGCACTCTGTCTCTCTTTCTCTCAAAAATAAACATTTAAAAGAAATTCAAGATCTACATAAAAGGATATTTAATACATTATTTATAAACGTTTTTTTCAAATATACGAAATTCAAGAAAGATTTAAATGCTAGAATACTAGGCAACCTTTAAAGACTACTTAATGACATGGGGAAATGCCCGTAATATGATTGTCAAGTGAAAGAATCATGTTACAAAAAAGTAATCACAGTAGTACTCTAACTAAATCTGTGCACATGTGGAGGGAAAAAAAAAAGGCTGGAAGGATGTACATGAAAACGAGAAGAGCAGTTATATCTAGCAGAGTATTACAGGGATATTTTTTCTCTTTGTCCTTTTCTATATTTACGAAGTTCCCAACAGTGACAAGTATTGCTTTTATATTGGGGAGAAAATGATAAATTTTATTTAATCAATTATACAAAAGATGTTACTGGTAACAAATCAGCAAGATTTATAATGTAGTATAGAGTTATAAGATTTGGGGTCAGTTTCTCTGACTAGACTTTTGGAAAACTCAGCCAATCCTATTCGTGAGCAATTAGCCTGGGGATGTGTTCATAAAAGAAATAAAGTTTTGAACACTTCAACTCCTAAACCTGCTCATGATCACCATTAACCATCTTTACTTGGATTACAAATCAGATGAAATGTCAGTCGGGCTATAAATTTAAGCAGGCTACATTAGATGGGAACATAGAGCATCTCTGTATACTTGGATAGGCACCATTTGCTTCATGGTATGAATAAATGTATCTGTAAAATGGGCCTCTGAAAAAAATCTAGTATCTGACTGTTGTCAGAACACACATCAATGGTGACACATGGTGTGCATAAAAAAAAAAGCATTTATTGAGGGACAATGTATAAAAGAGTAGAAAGCATGTGCAGTCCTCCCAAAGTGGCATTATCCCACTGCTACCATGGCCAACGTTCCAATAGAGAGGGCCCTCCTCTCCCTGTGATGCTCTACATACTGTAGTTCCAGGGTCAGGAACTGTGTAACATCGTGAACATTTCCTGTGGCCTTGGTAGAAAAAGGAAGCCTCCAGACCCAGTAGCTGGTAGCAGCCTGTCCTTTCCTTGAGCTCACTAGACCTGCTGAGCCAGATTGTCCCTCAACTCCCATTAGTAGGGAGGAAATTAGGCCCCAGAGCCACCCAGATGAGTCTTACATCACTGCTGTTTGATGCATTTAGAGTTAAGACCAAGTTCCTCAAAACTGCTAGATACCTGGATTGCCACAACAAATTTCCTCCACCAAATAGGAAATAAGAGCTATTCCTCTATTTGGACACTCGTCATCCATCACGTGGAAACCCAATATTTCCGACAAGGCCTTGCCCAAATGACAGCCTGTCCAAAGTCCACCCTTCTATTCACAGCTGGAAATGATTTTTTTGTCCCAACATACTGGTTGGATGACACCAGTGATGACTTCTGAGACTCGTTACAGCTCCTTGGTGGCCTCTCCTGGTGATATTTTAAATTTCAGAACAGTTTTAGTCATTTAGTCAGTCCTTGGTCTGTTATGAATCTACTGTTTCTTTTATTTGAGTCTTAGGAATTTCTTCCATAGTGCAGCAACATGTTAAACTGGAAGTATGCAAAAGGGGCTCTCTCTCTCAACATTGTTATGCCCTAAAAGCTATTGAAGACAAAAGCCCTCCCTCAGCTCTTAGTGACCTTCCAAAAATACTGCAGAGTTGGGTTTTTTCTTCTCACAAATTTCCTTTTATGATAAGCTTAACATTTCTGCAAAGAAAATGTTACAATACCAGAAATTTGTAAGTTGACATTTACTTAGTTTTTACAAGAGGAATATTTAAAATTTACACAAGGCTTACATCTGAACATCTTCAAGTTTTGTAGGTATAAATCTCAAAGGGTAACTCTAAAACAAAACTTAAGGCCACTGCATTTGCACAGGTAAACAGAAACGTATCCACATGACTGTTTCTACATCATTATGCTTAAATCCTTGGAACTTTGCTGGATTATGACCCCAGGTAGCCACCTGCTTGCTAGGGGAAGCCTATAGAGTGAGCTATGTACTCAGATTCACCGATGAGAAGCAACACGTATGAGCAGTTAATTATTTATATCCCCATGCCATAAAACATACCCATAGACTCCCTCTGGAATTTCGCATGAATACTTTAAAGGAGGCTGAACTATGGATCCCTTCCCAGCCTTTCATTATGAGGATCATTTTGCAAAGTAACAACATTTTACAACCCCTCAGTTAATAGTGGCCCAGCTCTTCACAGTGTCCTTTGGGAGAAAAAGAGACCAAAAGCTCCCCTGTTCTCAGCCAAAAACAACTGTTTTTGAAAATCTAAAAACAGAATGAGAAAGTATAAAGGAGAAAATTGTTCACATTTACACATCCACAATAAAATGTTAATATCGTGGCATGTTTGGCTTCCAGAGTTTCCTCCTCTCTTACCTCCCGCCATAACCTTCCTTCTGTCTTATTTTCTCTTTTTTAAAGAAAAACCAGCCTTTTTTTAATTAAAATATTTTTTTAACATTTCTTAATTTTTTTGAGAGAGAGACACACACACACAGAGTATGAGCGGGAGAGGGGCAGAGAGAGAGGGAGGCACAGAATCCGAAGCAGGCTCCGAGCTGTCAGCACAGAGCCTGACGTGGGGCTCAAACACATGAACCGTGAGATCATGACCTGAGCCGAAGTCAGATGTTTAACCAACTGAGCCACCCAGGTGCCCCAAAAAACTAGCCTTCTTTTGTCAACACGAAACATACTTATTTTGAGGTTGACAGTCCCCCACAAAACACCATCCAAAAGTAGTTATCACTGATACTAAGAAGGTTCCAGGTGACTACCTAGCCTCATGCAAAAAGATGGATAAGTAGATAGACAGACACAGAGAGCCTTTTTTTTATTTTACTTTTTTTTACTTTTTATTTTTTAAAATTTGCATCCAAATTAGCATATAGTGAAACAATGATTTCAGGAGTAGATTACTTAATGCCCCTTACCCATTTAGCCTATCCCCCCTCCCACAACCCCTCCAGCAACCCTCAGTTTGTTCTCCATATTTATGGGTCTCTTCTGTTTTGTCCCCTCCCTATTTTTATATTATTTTTGTTTCCCTTCCCTTATTTTCATCTGTTTTGTCTCTTAAAGTCCTCATATGATTTTTGTCTTTCTCTGACTAATTTCACTTAGCATAATACCCTCCAGTTCCATCCACATAGTTGCAAATGGCAAGATTTCATTCTTTTTGATTGCTGAGTAATACTCCATAGTATAGGTATACCACATCTTTGTTATCCAGTCATCCATCAGTGGACATTTGGGCTCTTTCCATACTTGGGCTATTGTGTATAGTGCTGCTATAAACATGGGGGTGCATGGGGGTGCCTGGGTGGCGCAGTCGGTTAAGCGTCCAACTTCAGCCAGGTCACGATCTCGCGGTCCGTGAGTTCAAGCCCCGCGTTGGACTCTGGGCTGATGGCTCAGAGCCTGGAGCCTGTTTCCGATTCTGTGTCTCCCTCTCTCTCTGCCCCTCCCCCGTTCATGCTCTGTCTCTCTCTGTCCCAAAAATAAATAAACGTTGGAAAAAAAAATTAAAAAAAAAAAATAAACATGGGGGTGCATGTATCCCTTGTAAACAGCACACCTGTATCCCGTGGATAAATGCCTAGTAGTGCAATTGCTGGGTTGTAGGGTAGTTCTATTTTTAGTTTTTTGAGGAACCTCCCATACTGTTTTCCAGAGTGATTGCACCAGCTTGCACTGCCACCAACAATGCAAAAGAGATCCTCTTTCTCTGCATCCTTGCCAACATCTGTTTTTGCCTGAGTTGTTAATGTTAACCATTCTGACAGGTGTAAGGTGGTATCTCATTGTGGTTTTGATTTCTATTTCCCTGATGATGAGTGATGTTGAGCATTTTTTCATGTGTCGGTTGGCCATCTGGATGTCTTCCTTGGAGAAGTGTCTATTCATGTCTTTCACCCATTTCTTCACTGGATTATTTGTTTTTTGGGTGTTGAGTTTGATAAGTTCTTTATAAATTTTGGATACTAACCCTTTATCTGATATGTCATTTGCAGATATCTCCTCCCATTCTGTCAGTTGCCTTTTTGCTGATTGTTTCGTTCCTGTGCAGAAGATTTTGATTTTGATGAGGTCCCAGTAGTTCATTTTTGCTTTTGTTTCCCTTGCCTCTGGAGACGTGTTGAGTAAGAAGTTGCTGCAGGCAAGATCAAAGAGGTTTTTTCCTGATTTCTCCTCGAGGATGTTGATGGCTTTCTGTCTTACATTGAGGTCTTTCATCCATTTCGAGTTTATTTTTGTGTATGGTGTAAGAAAGTGGTCCAGGTTCATTCTTCTGCATGTCGCTGTCCAGTTTTCCCAGCAACACTTGCTGAAAAGGCTGTCTTTATTCCATTGGATATTCTTTCCTGCTTTGTCAAAGATTAGTTGCCCATACATTTGTGGGTCCATTTCTGGGTTCTCTATTCTGTTCCATTGATCTGAGTGTCTGTTCTTGTGCCAGCACCATACTGTCTTGATGATTACAGCTTTGTAGTATAGCTTGAAGTCTGGGATTGTGATGCCTCCTGCTTTGGTTTTCTTTCTCAAGATTGCTTTGGCTATTCGGGATCTTTTCTGGTTCCATACAAATTTTAGGATTATTTGTTCTAGCTCTGTGAAGAATGCTGGTGTTACTTTGATAGGGATTACATTGAATATGTAGATTGCTTTGGGTGGTATCGACATTTTAACATTTGTTCTTCCTATCTAGGAGCATGGAATCTTTTTCCATTTTTTTGTGTCTTCTTCAATTTCTTTCATAATCTTTCTGTAGTTTTCAGTGTATAGATTTTTCACCTCTTTGGTTAGATTTATTCCTAGGTATTTTTTTTTTTTTTTTTTTTTTTTAAATTTACCCATTTTATTTTTTTTTTTTTTTTTTTTTTTTTTTTTATGAAATTTATTGACAAATTGGTTTCCATACAACACCCAGTGCTCATCCCAAAAGGTGCCCTCCTCACTACCCATCACCCACCCTCTCCTCCCTCCCACCCCCCATCAACCCTCATATTGTTCTCAGTTTTTAAGTCTCTTATGCTTTGGCTCTCTCCCATTCTAACCTCTTTTTTTTTTTTTTTTCCTTCCCCTCCCCCATGGGTTCCTGTGAAGTTTCTCAGGATCCACATAAGAGTGAAACCATATGGTATCTGTCTTTCTCTGTATGGCTTATTTCACTTAGCATCACACTCTCCAGTTCCATCCACGTTGCTACGAAAGGCCATATTTCATTTTTTCTCATTGCCACGTAATATTCCATTGTGTATATAAACCACAATTTCTTTATCCATTCATCAGTTGATGGACATTTAGGCTCTTTCCATACTTTGGCTATTGTTGAGAGTGCTGCTATGAACATTGGGGTACAAGTGCCCCTATGCATCAGTGCTCCTGTATCCCTTGGATAAATTCCTAGCAGTGCTATTGCTGGGTCATAGGGTAGGTCTATTTTTAATTTTCTGAGGAACCTCCACACTGCTTTCCAGAGAGGCTGCACCAATTTGCATTCCCACCAACAGTGCAAGAGGGTTCCCGTTTCTCCACATCCTCTCCAGCATCTATAGTCTCCTGATTTGCTCATTTTGGCCACTCTGACTGGCGTGAGGTGATACCTGAGTGTGGTTTTGATTTGTATTTCCCTGATAAGGAGCGACGCTGAACATCTTTTCATGTGCCTGTTGGCCATCCGGATGTCTTCTTTAGAGAAGTGTCTATTCATGTTTTCTGCCCATTTCTTCACTGGGTTATTTGTTTTTCGGGTGTGGAGTTTGGTGAGCTCTTGATAGATTTTGGATACTAGCCCTTTGTCCGATATGTCATTTGCGAATATCTTTTCCCATTCCGTTGGTTGCCTTTTAGTTTTGTTGGTTGTTTCCTTGGCTGTGCAGAAGCTTTTTATCTTCATAAGGTCCCAGTAATTCACTTTTGCTTTTAATTCCCTTGCCTTTGGGGATGTGTCGAGTAAGAGATTGCTACGGCTGAGGTCAGAGAGGTCTTTTCCTGCTTTCTCCTCTAAGGTTTTGATGGTTTCCTGTCTCACATTTAGGTCCTTTATCCATTTTGAGTTTATTTTTGTGAATGGTGTGAGAAAGTGGTCTAGTTTCAACCTTCTGCATGTTGCTGTCCAGTTCTCCCAGCACCATTTGTTAAAGAGGCTGTCTTTTTTCCATTGGATGTTCTTTCCTGCTTTGTCAAAGATGAGTTGGCCATACGTTTGTGGGTCTAGTTCTGGGGTTTCTATTCTATTCCATTGGTCTATGTGTCTGTTTTGGTGCCAATACCATGCTGTCTTGATGATGACAGCTTTGTAGTAGAGGCTAAAGTCTGGGATTGTGATGCCTCCTGCTTTGGTCTTCTTCTTCAAAATTCCTTTGGCTATTCGGGGCCTTTTGTGGTTCCATATGAATTTTAGGATTGCTTGTTCTAGTTTCGAGAAGAATGCTGGTGCAATTTTGATTGGGATTGCATTGAATGTGTAGATAGCTTTGGGTAGTATTGACATTTTGACAATATTTATTTTTCCAATCCATGAGCAGGGAATGTCTTTCCATTTCTTTAAATCTTCTTCAATTTCCTTCATAAGCTTTCTATAATTTTCAGCATACAGATCCTTTACATCTTTGGTTAGATTTATTCCTAGGTATTTTATGCTTCTTGGTGCAATTGTGAATGGGATCAGTTTCTTTATTTGTCTTTCTGTTGCTTCATTGTTAGTGTATAAGAATGCAACTGATTTCTGTACATTGATTTTGTATCCTGCAACTTTGCTGAATTCCTGTATCAGTTCTAGCAGACTTTTGGTGGAGTCTATCGGATTTTCCATGTATAATATCATGTCATCTGCAAAAAGCGAAAGCTTGACTTCATCTTTGCCAATGTTGATGCCTTTGATTTCCTTTTGTTGTCTGATTGCTGATGCTAGAACTTCCAGCACTATGTTAAACAGCAGCGGTGAGAGTGGGCATCCTTGTCGTGTTCCTGATCTCAGGGAAAAAGCTCTCAGTTTTTCCCCGTTGAGGATGATGTTAGCTGTGGGCTTTTCATAAATGGCTTTTATGATCTTTAAGTATGTTCCTTCTATCCCGACTTTCTCAAGGGTTTTTATTAAGAAAGGGTGCTGGATTTTGTCGAAGGCCTTTTCTGCATCGATTGACAGGATCATATGGTTCTTCTCTTTTTTTTTGTTAATGTGATGTATCACGTTGATTGATTTGCGAATGTTGAACCAGCCCTGCATCCCAGGAATGAATCCCACTTGATCATGGTGAATAATTCTTTTTATATGCCGTTGAATTCGATTTGCTAGTACCTTATTGAGAATTTTTGCATCCATATTCATCAGGGATATTGGCCTGTAGTTCTCTTTTTTTACTGGGTCTCTGTCTGGTTTAGGAATCAAAGTAATACTGGCTTCATAGAATGAGTCTGGAAGTTTTCCTTCCCTTTCTATTTCTTGGAATAGCTTGAGAAGGATAGGTATTATCTCTGCTTTAAACGTCTGGTAGAACTCCCCTGGGAAGCCATCTGGTCCTGGACTCTTATTTGTTGGGAGATTTTTGATAACCGATTCAATTTCTTCGCTGGTTATGGGTCTGTTCAAGCTTTCTATTTCCTCCTGATTGAGTTTTGGAAGAGTGTGGTTGTTCAGGAATTTGTCCATTTCTTCCAGGTTGTCCAGTTGGTTGGCATATAAGTTTTCATAGTATTCCCTGATAATTGTTTGTATCTCTGAGGGATTGGTTGTAATAATTCCATTTTCATTCATGATTTTATCTATTTGGGTCATCTCCCTTTTCTTTTTGAGAAGCCTGGCTAGAGGTTTGTCAATTTTGTTTATTTTTTCAAAAAACCAACTCTTGGTTTCGTTGATCTGCTCTACAGTTTTTTTAGTTTCTATATTGTTTATTTCTGCCCTGATCTTTATTATTTCTCTTCTTCTGCTGGGCTTAGGCTGCCTTTGCTGTTCTGCTTCTAGTTCCTTTAGGTGTGCTGTTAGATTTTGTATTTGGGATTTTTCTTGTTTCTTGAGATAGGCCTGGATTGCAATGTATTTTCCTCTCAGGACTGCCTTTGCTGCGTCCCAAAGCGTTTGGATTGTTGTATTTTCATTTTCGTTTGTTTCCATATATTTTTTAATTTCTTCTCTAATTGCCTGGTTGACCCACTCATTCGTTAGTAGGGTGTTCTTTAACCTCCATGCTTTTGGAGGTTTTCCAGACTTTTTTCTGTGGTTGATTTCAAGCTTCATAGCATTGTGGTCTGAAAGTAAGCATGGTATAATTTCAATTCTTGTAAACTTATGAAGGGCTGTTTTGTGACCCAGTATATGATCTATCTTGGAGAATGTTCCATGTGCACTCGAGAAGAAAGTATATTCTGTTGCTTTGGGATGCAGAGTTCTAAATATATCTGTCAAGTCCATCTGATCCAATGTCTCATTCAGGGCCCTTGTTTCTTTATTGACCGTGTGTCTAGATGATCTATCCATTTCTGTAAGTGGTGTATTAAAGTCCCCTGCAATTACCACATTCTTATCAATAAGGTTGCTTATGTTTATGAGTAATTGTTTTATATATTTGGGGGCTCCGGTATTCGGTGCATAGACATTTATAATTGTTAGCTCTTCCTGATGGATAGACCCTGTAACTATTATATAATGTCCTTCTTCATCTCTTGTTACAGCCTTTAATTTAAAGTCTAGTTTGTCTGATATAAGTATGGCTACTCCAGCTTTCTTTTGGCTTCCAGTCGCATGATAAATAGTTCTCCATCCCCTCACTCTCAATCTAAAGGTGTCCTCAGGTCTAAAATGAGTCTCTTGTAGACAGCAAATAGATGGGTCTTGTTTTTTTATCCATTCTGATACCCTATGTCTTTTGGTTGGCGCATTTAATCCATTTACATTCAGTGTTATTATAGAAAGATACGGGTTTAGAGTCATTGTGATGTCTGTATGTTTTATGCTTATAGTGATGTCTCTGGGACTTTGTCTCACAGGGTCCCCCTTAGGATCTCTTGTAGGGCTGGTTTAGTGGTGACAAATTCCTTCAGTTTTTGTTTGTTTGGGAAGACCTTTATCTCTCCTTCTATTCTAAATGACAGACTTGCTGGATAAAGGATTCTCGGCTGCATATTTTTTCTGTCTAGCACCCTGAAAATCTCGTGCCAATTCTTTCTGGCCTGCCAAGTTTCAAAAGAGAGATCAGTCACGAGTCTTATAGGTCTCCCTTTATATGTGAGGGCACGTTTACCCCTTGCTGCTTTCAGAATTTTCTCTTTATCCTTGTATTTTGCCAGTTTCACTATGATGTGTCGTGCAGAAGATCGATTCAAGTTACGTCTGAAGGGAGTTCTCTGTGCCTCTTGGATTTCAATGCCTTTTTCCTTCCCCAGTTCAGGGAAGTTCTCAGCTATTATTTCTTCAAGTACCCCTTCAGCACCTTTCCCTCTCTCTTCCTCCTCTGGGATACCAATTATGCGTATATTATTTCTTTTTAGTGTATCACTTAGTTCTCTAATTTTCCCCTCATACTCCTGGATTTTTTTATCTCTCTTTTTCTCAGCTTCCTCTTTTTCCATAACTTTATCTTCTAGTTCACCTATTCTCTCCTCTGCCTCTTCAAGCCGAGCTGTGGTGGTTTCCATTTTGTTATGCATTTCGTTTAAAGCGTTTTTCAGCTCCTCGTGACTGTTCCTTAGTCCCTTGATCTCTGTAGCAAGAGATTCTCTGCTGTCCTGTATACTGTTTTCAAGCCCAGCGATTAATTTTATGACTATTATTCTAAATTCACTTTCTGTTATGTTATTTAAGTCCTTTTTGATCAGCTCATTAGCTGTTGTTATTTCCTGGAGATTCTTCTGAGGGGAATTCTTCCGCTTGGTCATTTTGGATAGTCCCTGGCGTGGTGAGGACCTGCAGGGCACTTCCCCTGTGCTGTGGTGTATACCTGGAGTTGGTGGGCGTGGCCGCAGTCAGACCTGATGTCTGCCCCCAGCCCACCGCTGGGGCCACAGTCAGACTGGTGTGTGCCTTCTCTTCCCCTCTCCTAGGGGCGGGATTCACTGTGGGGTGGTGTGGCTCGTCTGGGCTACTTGCACCCTGCCAGGCTTGTGATGCTGGGGATCTGGCGTATTAGCTGGGGTGGGTAGGCAAGGTGCTTGGGGGCAGGAGGGGCAGGCTTAGATCGCTTCTCCTTAGGTGATCCACTTCAGGAGGGGCCCTGTGGCAGCGGGAGGGAGTCAGATCCGCTGCCGGAGGTTTGGCTCCGCAGAAGCGCAGAGTTGGGTGTTTGCGCGGAGCGAGCAAGTTCCCTGGCAGGAACCGGTTCCCTTTGGGATTTCGGCTGGGGGATGGGCGGGGGAGATGGCGCTGGCGAGCGCCTTTGTTCCCCACCAAACTGAGCTCTGTTGTCAGGGGGCTCAGCAGCTCTCCCTCCCTTTGTCCTCCAGCCTTCCCGCTTTCCGAGCAGAGCTGTTAACTTATGACCTCCCAGACGCTAAGTCGCGCTTGTTGTGGGAACACAGTCCGTCAGGCCCCTCCGCTTTTGCAAGCCAGATTCGGTGGCTGTGCTTGGCCGGCGAGCCGCCCCTCCGCCCCGGCTCCCTCCCGCCAGTCCGTGGAGCGCGCACCGCCTCGCCGCCCTTCCTACCCTCTTCCGTGGGCCTCTCGTCTGCGTTTGGCTCCAGCGACTCCGTTCTGCTAATCCTCTGGCGGTTTTCTGGGTTGTTTAGGCAGATGTAGATGGAATCTAAGTGATCAGCAGGACGTGCGGTGAGCCCAGCGTCCTCCTAAGCCGCCATCTTGCCCTTTAGCCTATTCCTAGGTATTTTATGGGTTTTGGTGCAACTGTAAATGGGATCGATTCCTTGATTTCTCTTTCTGTTGCTTCATTGTTGGTGTATAGGAATGCAACTGATTTCTGTGCATTGATTTTTATATCCTGCAACTTTGCTGAATTCATGAATCAGTTCTAGCAGTTTTTTGGTGGACTCTTTTGGGTTTTCCATATAGAGTATCATGTCATCTGTGAAGAGTGAAAGTTTGACCTCCTCCTGGCCGATTTGGATACCTTTTATTTCTTTGTGTTGTCTGATTGCAGAGGCTAAGACTTCCAATACTGTGTTGAATAACAGTGGCGAGAGTGGACATCCCTGTCTTGTTCCTGACCTTAGGGGGAAACCTCTCAGTTTTTCCCCATTGAGGATGATATTAGCATTGGGTCATTCATATATGGCTTTTATTATCTCAAGGTATGATCCTTCTATCCCTACTTTCCTGAGGGTTTATATCAAGAAAGGATGCTGTTATTTTGTCAAATGCTTTCTCTGCATCTATTGAGAGGATCATGTGGTTCTTGTCCTTTCTTTTACTGATGTGATGAATCACGTTAATTGTTTTGCGGATATTGAACCAGCCCTGCATCCCAGGTATAAATCCCACTTGGTCGTGGTGAATATTTTTTTTAATGTGTTGTTGGATCCGGTTGGCTAATATCTTGTTGAGGATTTTTGCATCTATGTTCATCAGGGAAATTGGTCTATAGTTCTACTTTTTAGTGGGGTCTCTGTCTGGTTTTGGAATCAAGGTAATGCTGGCTTCATAGAAAGAGTTTAGAAGTTTTCCTTCCATTTCTATTTTTTGGAACAGTTTCAAGAGAACAGGTGTTAACTCTTCCTTAAATGTTTGGTAGAATTCCCCTGGAAAGCTATCTGGCCCTGGACTCTTGTTTTTTGGCATATTTTTTATTACAAATTCGATTTCCTTACTGGTTATGGGTCTGTTCAAATTTTCCATTTCTTCCTGTTTCAGTTTTGGTAGTGTATATGTTTCTAGGAATTTGTCCATTTCTTCCAGATTACCCATTTTATTGGTATATAATTGCTCATAATATTCTCTTATTATTGTTTGTATTTCTGCAGTGTTGGTTGTGATCTCTCCTCTTTCATTCTTGATTTTATTTATTTGGGTCCTTTTCTTTTTCTTCTTGATCAAACTGGCTGGTGGTTTATCAATTTTATTAATTCTTTCAAAGAACCAGCTTCTGGTTTCATTGATCTGTTCTGTTTTTTTTTTTTTTTTTTTTTTTTTTGGTTTCGACAGCATTAATTTCTGCTCTAATCTTTATTATTTCCTGTCTTCTGCTGGTTTGGGGTTTTATTTGCTGTTCTTTTTCCAGCTCCTTAAGGTTTAAGGTTAGGTTGTGTATCTGAGATCTTTCTTCCTTCTTCAGGAAGGCCTGGATTGCTATATACTTTCCTCTTTTGACCACCTTTGCTGCGTCCCAGAGGTTTTGGGTTGTGGTGCTTTCATGTTCATTGACTTCCATATACTTTTTAATTTCCTCTTTAACTGCTTGGTTAGCCCATTCATTCCTTAGTAGGATGTTCTTCAGTCTCCAAGTATTTGTTACCTTTCCAAATTTTTTCTTGTGGTTGATTTCGAGTTTCATAGCATTGTGGTCTGAAAATATGCACGGTATGATCTCGATCTTTTTGTACTTAGGGTTGAATTGTGTCCCAGTATATGGTCTATTCTAGAGAACTTTCCATGTGCACTGGAGAAGAATGTATATTCTGCTGCTTTAGGATAAAATGTTCTGAACATATCTGTTAAGTCCATCTGGTCCAGTGTGTCATTCAGAGCCATTGTTTCCGACACAGAGGCTTTTTAAGAGAATGCTTTTATTTAAAATAAGAATAAAATAGTTAAATGCTATTTTAATTTCTTATTTTTTTTCTTTTTGTTAAAGAAAAACTAGCTTTCTTTTGTGAACACAATACATACTTAGCTTGAAGAATCCAAACAGTTTAGGAAAACACATTCCATCATATAATGGCATATGCACACAAAACATTAGGTAGTCAATGTTTTAAATGTTTAAAGGTTCTAACATTTACATCGTTGGTCCATGGTTCCAGAGAGCTTTAAGAGTGTTCCGGTGATATTTGAGAAAATTGGTTGCAGCTTCTGGATGGGCTGTGAATACATTGTTCTTGCCATTTAAAATAATAGAGTATAAGCTTCCTTTATCTGAACATTTGCTATCCCACGTGTTTTCAGGAATGGATTAGATGCAGATAGCAAGGGAGGTCTGCATTCACAAAATTAATGTAGAGAGACTGAGAGGCATCCACCAAGAATTCCTTCACAGCATTAAAGAGCCTGTCTGGTTGAAAAACTGCCCCTTTCTTGCCTCATTTGTAACTGCCTCATGACAGAACATGTACATGAGCCAAAGGGGGAAAATCGTGGGGTGGTGGTACGAAATACTTTGGGAAATACGTGAAGATTTTTTAGGATTATAAGAAAAAAACAGTTCAAGGAAACCCCAAGGGAAAACTCAAGGCTGTATGGAATAGCAGCTCAGATTCTCACTCTAAAAAATAACAATGCAGAGAGAATGACAGTCTGCAACCAGAACTGATGTGAACCAGATTCTTCAAATAACCTATTTTTGCAGGTTACCATCAGCCACAGCCAGTTAAGGACAGGTCTAAAGAAAACTCCTGTCCTAGTGGAGCACCACTTGGCTTCGTTCAAGTGAAGACTCCATTAACCAAGTCTGTACTCAAGCCTTGACATTTCTCACAACAGTCATGAAGAATTCCACTGATTATGTAAAGTTCAAAAGGAGTCAAACAGCGTAGAGTGATCCAAGAGAAAATTTCTTGTGGAGATAGGTGATCCAGAAAATCAGCTTTACCCTTCTGCTTCAAATATAAACATAGGTCAAAACACACACATTTTCCTTAACTCTGAGAAAATCTCTGTAAGAATAACTTACAAATGCCTATCCAGTACAGGTAAATTACATCTGGCTTGAAATACTCACAAAAGGACCCCAGGCATGTAACACCAAACAGAATCAAACAAAGAATTTCAGCAAGAATAATGCTTTTGATTAGGCATTTATATACCATGGTCAGGGCATTTATTCCGTGACCACATTTGTAAGCCTAAATGATTTCAGAATTCACTCAGCATGTATTGAGTTACTAGAGGGAATCAGTGGTAACTTTAAAGTGGAAATTATACTGTTCAGCAAACCTTGATTGCATCGATAGCTATAAGGAATGAGGTAATATGATGCAATACTTGTTTTATCTCTGCTTGAAAAGTTTGTCTGTTCTAGGAATTCTGGAAGTGGGCCAAGATTAGTCCTGTTGTAACAATTGAGGCCATATGTTTTCATATTGACAGATTGCTATATTTTCACTAGATATCTACAATGAAAGCACTTGATTCTGTAAAATTAACATGTGAAAGTATATATTCTATAAAGCAACTTCTCATTTCTTGATACAGTATGCAATCACCATTTGTTCTATTTAAATAAACCTAACTCTATTCATAGGCACAGAATTTTTCTGTCTGCAGACTTATCCCTCCAATTATTTACTTTATGTAGAATATCTTCTATTTTGGGGGCACCTGGGTAGCTCAGGTTAAGCGTCCAACTTTGGCTCAGGTCATGATACCACAGTTTGTGAGTTCAAACCCCGCATTGGGCTCTTTGCTGTCAACACAGAGCTGCTTCAGATCCTCTGTCCCCCCTCTTTCTCTTCCCCTCCCCCACTCACACAAGTGCTCTATCTCTCTCCAGAAAAATAAATAAAACATTTTAAGAAAAGAATATGTTCTATTTTTTTTCTTTTGAAAACAGGTATATCTCTTTCAAGTCCTTTTAAGTTTTATATCTTAAAACCTTCCCACACTAAAGTTAGCTCTCCTGGTTTGTTGACAAATACTTACTGAGCTCTCACCATGTGGTAGACACTGAGTTGTTCTCCCGGATGGGCCAGAAAATCCCAAGATTGGCTAGATCAGAGGGAGAGAGATAGTTTAGCAAGCAAGAGCCACAGAATGTAATGGTCCCCAGATCTAAGCAGCATAGGGTCTCTGCAAGCCCTTGCAAAAGGCACTTATCTCTGTAAAGTCCAGGATTTTTTTCTGATGTCCCAGAGTGTTACTAGTATCCTTTTTTTTTTTTTTTTTGATAGAGAACACACAAGTGAGCACAAGCAGGGGAGAGGGGGCAAAGGAAGAGAGAGAGAAGTGAAAATCTTAAGCAGTCTCCACACTCAGCACTGAGTCTCACGCAGAGCTTGATCCCACAACCCTGGGATTGTGACCTGAGCCAAAATCAAGACTCAGATGCTAAACTGACTGGGCTACCCAGGAACCCCACTAGTATCCATTCTAAAGACAAGACATTGAATACCCAACGTTCTGAGGTCAAGGAATTTTCACAGGTTAGGGAAAGCCATCTTAGGGCTTGCCAATGGGGAATTAGTTCAGACCCATCCTATCCCCCAAGTCTGCATAATTCTACCAAGAGTGGAACATGTTGAAGGCCTTTGGGTTAGTGCAGCATTCCATAAAAGAGGCTATTTTCTCTTCTCTGAATCTGTTGAAGCAAAAAGAATCACTAGTACACAAGTGTTGGCAGGAAAGGTCAACTGACATTTCATCTCCAATTGGATACTGGCTTAGCCATTGGACTTGTCATTTAGTCCCTGGCTTCCTTGAACAATGGCAAAGAGAACAGGCAAAAGGTGACAGGGCTAAGAAAGGAGCTGGCAACATACTTGCTTGCCTGCCCACCATTTCAGAAGGGGAGGATTTGGGAGCTTCCTATGGATTTAGTGGACACCTTGCAAGGTATCTGGGCTTGAGCAGTGTTGCTGGTCTCTTCCACCAAAGGGGTATGCTGCAGAAAGAGGTCAAAGGGTAGACTGTCTTTGTTGTGGTAAAGGGTGGGAATCAAAGTGGTCCTGGTGAAGGCTGGTCTCCCAGGACAGGAAAGAATGCAGTGGGGAAGACTTACCCAGGTGTTGTGAAGGAGCCATGTATGTGCTCCATGAGACTCAGGTAGCAAGGAGCCTGCTGAAACAGGTGTCTATTGTTGTGTGTTAGTGTTGGTCAGAGGAGGGGAGAAAAACAAAGAAGAGTAGTGTCAACTTAATCAGTACAGAAAGGGACATTAGCTCTTTTCTTTTGCCTTTCCTCTGCCCTAACGCATGCAGAAGTTAGTCTTTGTAACAGGGAGGAAAGGAATGTACGTAAACAGACCATGCATCACCCCCCACTTCAACCCTGACCTAAGGGTAGAAGAATCAGATGAATGTTCATTTGACCTTGAGATTGAAATTTCAGAGTGAAGAGGACTGAATATTTGAGCTGAATGGGAATTGTTCCAATAAGCAAAAGTGACTGGTCAAGATGTTTTCAAGGACCTGCTACCTGGTGGAGAAGGGGGAGGTAGTAATTGGACAAAAACCAAGCACACACACTGAGAGTCCTCAACAAACCAGTTGCATCTGTTTACAGGGCAAGGGAAGGCTTATCAGTGGAAGTGGTACCTTGTGATAAATGTTAGTGCTGCTTATGGATAATGACGCTTTTCATCATTCTTGGCACCTGGAAAGATTTTACATATCTGTCCCCTTAATGTTAGGCAGGGCCTTGGCTTTGTGACTGTTCTGCCAGTGGGTTGTTAATGCAAGTGACATGTGTCACTTCTAGGCCAGAGAAACCCTTGGTTGGTGTGAGACCAGCTCTTCTTTCTCCCTGTTATGGTGAGTGTGGAAACCTATGCTGATATGAGGGTACAGTCCTCAGCCAGCCTGAGGAGGAAAGCTGTCCTGGAGAGGGGGCTAGGCCTGCAAAGGACCTTGTGTGAGAGAAAAACAAACACTTTTTATCTTAAGCAACTGAGATTGAGTGTTTCTCACTGTGGCACAAGATAGCCTATCCTGGCCAATACACAAGGTAACTGAGACCTAACAGACAAAAAGTAGTCAGCCATTGGAAGGAGGACGTGGGCAAAATGTTGCCAGCAGTGAGAATAGTATGTGTTAAGTCTAGGAAGGGAGAGAAACAATGGTGTATTTTGTGACCTGAAGGAAGTACAGAAAGGTAACGGATGGTGGGATGAGTAGTTTGGAGAGATGAGGTGCCAGGAACCAGATTGTGAAGGACCTTGTCAGGCATATGTAAGAGTTTGTGCAATTTTAAGATCATGATTTCTGTAAGGACCAGGCTATAATCTATCTTCTCCAAAGAACCCACTGTGGAGTTAAGTGTGGGATAGCAGGCAGCAAATGCTATAGAAGGCTTTGCTTCCAAATTGAATCCCAACTTTCAGTTCTTTCCTAGATGAAATTTTACTCCCCTTAGAAGTAAAATTTTCTTTAGGGTTCAGGAAGGGTATCAGATATTTGCAAACTGGACATTAATTTGAAAAATAAAGTGGTTGGCCTACACAGGAACTTTTTTTTAGTTTATTATTTATTTTGAGAGAGAGAGAGTGCAAGCAGGGGAGGGGCATAGAGAGAGGAAGAGAGAGAAAATCCCAAGCAGGCTTCATATTGTCAGCAGTGCAGGTCATGACCTGAGTCCAAATCAAGAGTCAGATGTTTAAATGACTGAGCCACCCAGGTGCCCCAGGCCTACTTAGAGACTTTATGAACATTTATCAAATGAATGAAAGCACGAATAAATAGAAGGCTGTTTTGATACAGCCACTAAATTCAATGCATCTCTTGGTTTCACAAATATAAGTAGAGAAATCTCCATTATTTTGATATTGATTAATGCCTCCAACAGTGTGCTTATTAAAACATGGCCCACATGCTATATACATGCTCCAATAATTCATGCAGTTTATAAAAGATTAATAAAGTCTATCATATCAATGTACCCATAATTTTGCATAATTCTGTTGAGTCATGCTTCTCACAAGAGTTGATATTCATAGTTTCATCAAATTCTATACACTGTTGGTCTTCATAGCTTGGTTTGTGAAATTGCCTCATCTTCTAAACAGATATCAATGAGCAATCTTTATCCCTTGACCTTGGAAGTACTGCTCAAACCCACAAAAGTTAAAAGTAGAGAACTGGCCTTTTAAGTACCACAAGCACCAGATGCAGGGGGAAAAACATTAGGCCCATGGCGGAGAAATTTTGTATACATTTAAAACTAAAAACTGGAAAGGATAAAATGTCAAAAGAGTGATTATTATGCAAAGTTATACTATGCAAGTTATTTATGGTGTTTTTTCTAAAACTCCTGACCCTGGAATCAATTTGTAAATCAGTTGGAAACCAAGTTTATCCTGAATGCAACCCATATATTCTCATTCAGAGCCAGCTGGGACTTTTCCATTGTTGTACAGTCATCCTCCCATAGGTTTCTTATCTGGGTGTGGAAAAGGGAAGAAGGGAATTGTTCCTTCTCATTTGCCTCCTGCCCAGGACAGATTTGAAGAGACATTATCTCCATGGTTCAAACCAGTTAGTTATCCATACCAATTTGTTGTGCTTTTTAAAAAATTATTATAGAAGAATTTAAACTATGTACCAGAGAGAATAAAGTAATAAACACCCATGTACCCAACCACCTTAGCTTCACTCATTACCAAATCATGGCTGATCTTGTCTCATCTGTATACCCATTCAGATCTTCTTTCCCATAAAATTTTGAACTTCCACTTTGTAAGTATTTCAGAAAGGTAAGATCTTATCTTTGGATAAGAAATCACTACTCTTCCTCCCAGTTCTCTCAGATGGTCACAACAGAAAGTTACCCAATGGGGCTACCTAGAGTCCACTCTTTTCTTGCTGCCCCGAGGCATATATCTTGTCATACTGCCCATGTATCCCATCTCAGGAACTCTCCTCTTACTGGCAGGCAGGAAAATGATAGCCCACATGCATCATTCAGCCAGCCACAGCTCTTTTTGGGTCCGTGGCAGAATCATCAGGGACCCAAATGCTTTTCATAAACTGGAAGTTTTTGCTTATTTCTTTCCCTAAGTATATTTCTTTTATTGATTTCTGGTTTAATCCACTTTGGTTTGAGAGCTTACTTTATACAATTTCAGTCTTTGACTTAATTGAGACTCATTTATGCTCCAGAACGTTGGTCTGTTTTGGTTAATGTTTCATGAGATTTCTGCAGGCATGCTACAAATGTCAATTAGATCATGGGGGTTGATAGTATGTTTAAATTTTTTATGTCTCTACTGATTTTTCTTTCCTACTTGTTCTAGCAATTAATGAGAAAGTTTAAGTTCATACAAATAATATTGTTGATCTGGGTGTACTTTTAGTTCTGTGAAGTTTTTCATTTTATATTTTGGAACTATGTTATTAGAAGTACATTCACATTTAGGATCACTGTGCCTTCCTGTTGAGCTGACTCTTTTTCATTATGGTCATCCTCTTTATCTAGTAATACTTCTTTCCCTAAAGTCTACTTCAGCATTAATATAGTTACAGAGTTTTCTTTTCAGTATATCTTTCCCATATTTTATTTTTATTTTTTCTGTTCCCTGATATTTTGTTTGTCTTTGTCTTGTCATTAAAATGTTTATTCCATTTACATTTAATATAATTATGATATAGTTCGGTTTAAGTCTACCAAGTTGCCTCTATTCCCAACCTCTCTCATTGCCCCAGATCTTGGCAAAAGGCCTATTGGAGAAAACTATCTAGATGTTTGGGGCTTCTCTTGATTTCAGTCAGTTGTGCCAGCCCACACAACTGTTAGAAATGTCCCTGGTTTCTTTTTACCCCTATGATGTCTCTCTGCATATGGTAAGCTTGTTCCTCAGTACTTGCCCACATTTGGTAAATGGCTCTGGAGGGGATGGCAGTTGCATTTCTCTGCTTACTTAGGAATGGTTCTTCCCTCTTTGGAAATTTATTTAATGAAAAAACAAAAGGAACAGAGAATAAGTGAAATGTGAGGCCCTGTAAAGTAGTCCAAAATTCCATATATCTATAGTCACAAATTGTTTAAAATCTTGCCACATTTGCTTAATCTTTTTCCAGAACACTCAAGTAATTGAAGATATCATAGTATGTTACCTCTAAATGCTTCAGCATTCATCTACTAAATACATTCTCCTGCATACTGACAACACAATTGTCACATCGAAGAAATGTAATGTTGCTACTATAATGTTATCTAGTATACATTTCATAACTTCTCCAATTGTCTCCAAAATATTATTTGTACTTTTTTTTTCAGACTGTGTGTGTGGGTGCATGCACAAGCAGGGGAGGGGCAGAAAGAGAGGGGGAGAGAGAGAATCTTAAGCAGGCACCATACCCAGTGAGGAGCCCAATGCGGAGCTCAGTCTCACAACCATGAGATCATGACGTGAACTGAAATCAAGAGTCAGACACTTAACCAACTAAGCCACCCAGGTGCTCCATTTGTATTTTTTTAATAAAAAAATTGTATATGGCTGTTATGCATGTGGCTGTTGTGGATTTTTTTAGTCTCCTTTAATCCAGAACAGTCTCTCCATGTTTATTTATCTTTCATGACTACTGACATTCTGGATTTGTCTAATTATTTTCTCACTCTTAGGTATAGATCATGTTTTTGGTCAGAATACTATGTAAGTGATACTGTGTCCTTCCCACTGCATCATATCAGGAGGAACATGGTATCAGTTTGTCCCATTACTGGAGGTGCTAGATTTGATCATTTGTTTAAGGTGGGGTCTACCAGATCTCTCAACTGTAAAGATATCTTTTGTACCTTTGAAATTAATCAGTAATCTGTAAGGTGACATTTTGAGATTATATGAATATCTTGTTATCCAACAGCATTTCACTCATTGGTTTTAGTATCCACTGATGATTTGCATAAATCAATAACTACATTGTTGATTGTGAAATTGAGATTTTTGAATTCTATCATTTCTTCTACATGTCTAAGCTGACATTCTCTTGAAGAGCTATTCCTCCTCCCACCTTTTATATATAGTATTACTGCAGAATCATTGATTTCCTTGTTATAATCCATTACTATCATTAGTCTTTGTGGTCCTTAAATTATCCCAAATTTGGCTTTCCAGCCAATGCCTGTGCCCCTTTGATGCATCCCCACTGTTCCTTGAGCACTTCCTTGCTTTCTGCACCACAGGATGCTCCAGGCTCACATTGTACCTTCCCTGCCCCATGCCTGGAATCAGCCATTTCTCCAAGGAGGGTAGTGGTCTTCATGTGGTGTCCAACAGTCAGTGATACATAGGATGTCCAAATGCAGTGGCAGTTCTAATGATGTTTATGTGGTTTCAGTACTGGGGTGTGATTTGTGCATCTTTCTTGGCTGCATAGCCTCCTAAGCCTTATTTTCTGGCCCTACTGAGGATGTTATGAGCCACTTGATACCATTTTATCATTCCTTGTTCATTTAAATGAGCCAGAGTGTCTGTTGCTTATAGCCAAGAACCTTGATTGATACAAGCACCAAATGATTCACATAATAAGACTGAATTCCCTGTTCTCTGGGTGGCAGTAGATAATCCGGAGCCTGTGAAAAAGTGTGATGTTGTAAGGGCTCATAAGAGTAGATTGGATGAAAATGAATTTAATAGCACTTTTCAGTTCCATAGCACTTTAAGCATCATCTTTAATACCCTTGACATGTTTGAGAGCTGTATTATTTTCCTCATTTGAAAGATGGGAATTTGAAGTAAATGTTGTAAGAACATGTATTAAAACTGAACTGTTTGAAGATAAAAGGTGTGCTGAAAACTCAAGCAAAAAAAAAATAGAAAAATATACCCAAATATGGGGGTTTTTTTGGTAGTCACTTCAAGAAGCCAAATCAACAAAAGCATACAAATGCTACTATCTAAAGCTAGGATCTCTTAATTGTCCCTGAGGGGCCATTTATCTGCAAAGAATTTTATATTAAATTCATGAAGATATACCAGTAATCATTAAAAGGGACTATACTGAGAATACAGTAAGACCCTGGAATAAAAAGAAATGGGATGTAAATTACTGAGATAGAACATGAATTTTAAATGGTGGTTGTTTTTCACAGCCAATTGAATTAAAAATCTTATCTACATTAACTTCACTCTCTCTTTGTAAATCCCCCATAACTACTCTTGACATCCTCATATGCTTTTTCTTGACTCAGTGATTCTCCATGAGGGTGAACTGACTGGAGGAAGCATGTAGTAGTATATACTATTCCAGGTGTATTGGTTATTGCTTGCTGTGTAGCAAATTACCCCATGTCTTGGTGTCTTAAAAACAATACATGTTTATAAAGTCTCAGTTTCTGTAAATCAGGAATCTAAGCATGGTTTAGTTGGGTCCTTTGCTTCATGGTCTGTGATGAGGCTTTGATCAAGGTGTTGGCCAAGGGTCCTCAGTCTCATCCGAATTTTCACCCTCTTTACAAGCTCTTCATGTGGTGTCCAACAGTCAGTGATACATTCTGTTAGCAATATTCTGTTATCTGCTGGCTATTGGATGAGGCTTCTCTCAGCTTCTCCCACATGACCACTTACTTCATCAAAACATATAAACTGAGAAGTCAGTAGACAGAGTCTGTTGCACAATCATTTGTAACCTAATCATGGAAGAGACATCCTATCACCTTTGCCATATTTTTTTGGTAAAAGCAGGTAACAGGTCCCATCCTCACTCATGGAGAGAGAATTGCACAAAGGAGGGCGGGGATCATTGGGGGCCATCGTAGAAGGCAGACTCCCACACCAGGGACACTGTTCTGAATGTAGTATTGGGGCAGCCCTTCAAAAATGGCCATTCCCAGTGAGATGGAAAACAAATCTTGGGCTTACTATGATCCATGGTATCCCTGAACCATTCTTTCCTGACTTTCTAAAACATAAGCACTTTGGGGAAACTGTGATTGCTAAACATTCTTGTTTATTTTTGAGCATAGATAGTTCTTAAAACATACATTTTAACAAGTTAATCATCATTTAACAAAGACTTTAGGGACTAAATTTTATTCAACCCAAGACCATATGTGCAGGGAGGCAGGGGAAGGATAGAGGGATGCCCTGTATTTTTGCTGCATGTAAATATAAAATACTCATCAGTGTAAAAATATTGTTACTCATCCTCCTTGGATTCCTTCCCACTATCCCACCACCCCTGCTGTGCTTTCTACTTACATATTTTCCTGTTACCTAGCACTTGCCTATAATTTCCTCTGATGAAGGGCTTTGTACCTCACTCGTCAGGAATCTCCTTTGTTAAGCAAATTGCTTGCTTTTACCCTTTGAAATATTCCACACACTTTTCCTAAGCTGTATTTTTCTTCTTATGATCCTATTTTTCCTTAAAAAGATAAGCCCCACAGCTGTGAGTAATGGAAGGTGCCAGAAGAAAAGGACGCTGGGACCTCCAAAATCTGGAAGGATGCTTTATCTGGTTGGTTGAGAAACATAAGATACAGGAGAGAATTGGAAGGGGAATAAGTTTCCCTTCATCCTAAGGAAATTGTCCCCACTCGACCACCAGCTTATGAGGGGCTAGTGGTAGTGGTGCTGAGGTGGCTGATACTGGTGGCTTTAGTGACACATTGAAGATGTAGGAAGCACAGGACTTGGTGCAGGAGCACCAGGAACATCGAAAACCCTCAAAGGAGGAGTTTGGGAAGGGTCAGGTGCAGGACTTCCCAACTATTCAGCCATGACAGGGTAGGATGTGAAGGCTCTAAACTGCCAATGAGAAAAGAATACTATACCTGCTTTTGTACCACGAATGAAGCCATCAGCAAAATGAAAAGGCAACCTGCTGAATGGGAGAAGATGCTTGCAAACAGTATGTCCAATAAGGGATTGATATCCAAAATATATAAAGAATTCATACAACTCAATTAAAAAAACCCTAAACAGCCTTTTTTAAAAATGGGCAAAGAGGGGCGCCTGGGTGGCTCAATCGGTTGGGTGGCCGACTTCGGCTCAGGTCATGATCTCGCGGTCCATGAGTTCGAGCCCCGTGTCGGGCTCTGTGCTGACAGCTCAGAGCCTGGAGCCTGTTTCGGATTCTGTGTCTCCCTCTCTCTGACCCTCCCGCGTTCATGCTCTGTCTCTCTCTGTCTCAAAAATAAATAAACGTTAAAAAAAAATTTAAAAAAATAAATAAAAATGGGCAAAGGACCTGAACAGATATTTTTCCAAAGAAGTCATAGAGATGGCCAACAGACAAATGAAAAAGATGCTCAACATCACTAATCACCAGGGAAATGCAAATCAAAACCACAGTGAGATACCACCTCACACCCATCAAATGGCTTTTATCAAAATGAAAAGAAATAAGTGTTGGTGAGGATGTAGGCAAAAGGGTATCCTTGTGCACTGTTGGTAGGAACGTAAATTGGTGTAACCACCATGGAAAACAGTATGGAAGTTTCTCAAAAAATTAAAAATAGAACCTCCATACAATCCAGTAATACCACTACTTGGTATGTATCTAAAGGAAATGAAAACACCATTCTGGAGAGATATATGCACCCCTATGTTTATTGCAGCATTATTCACAATAGCTAAGACATGGAAGCAACCTAAGCATCAATCAAAAATGAATGGATACAGAAGTTGTGATACATATATTCAATGGAATATTAGCCATAAAAAAAGAATAAGATCTTGCCATTGGTGACAACATGGATGGACCTAGAGGATACAGTTGAGTATCTGTAGCTAGAGGATACAGCTGAGTGAAATAAGTCAGAGAAAGACAGATACCATATGATTTCACTTACATGTAGAACCTAAAAAAACAAAACAAATGAACAAACAAAACAGATCCAGACTCAGATACAGAGAACAAACTGGCAGTTGCTAGAGGGGAAGGTGGTGGCAGGACTGATGAAATAGGTGAAGGGAATTAAAAGGTACAAACTTCCAGTTACAGAATAAGTCAAGGGGATGTAGTGTACAGCATAGGTAATATACTCAATACTGTATTCCAAAGTATTGGAATAACTTTGGTAATAGTAACTAGTAACTATTGATGTGATCATTTTGTGATGTATAAAAATTTTTAATCAATATATTGTATACCTGAAACTAATATATGCTTGGCCCTTGAACAACGTGGGTATGAACTGCATGGGTCCACTTATATACAGATTTTTTTGATAAAGGGTAGTACTGTAAATGTATTGTCTCTTACTTTGTCATAAAAATACAGTGTATAATGCATATAACATAAAAATATGCATTAATCAACTGTTAGTCTTTTCACTAAGACTTCCAGTCAGTTGTAGGCTATTGGTAGTTAGGTTTTGGGGAGTGAAAAGTTATATGAAGATTTTCAACTGCACAAGGGTCAGCACCCTTGCATTGTTCAAGGATCAACTATATATTGTATGTCAATTATAATTCAGTTTAAAAATGTTTTTAAGGGACACCTGGGTGGCTCAGTCAGTTAAGCATCTGACTCTTGATCTCAGCTTAGGTCTTGATCTCAGAGTCATGAGTTCAAGCCCCACATTGGGCTCTATGCTGGGCATGAAGACTACTTAAAACAAAATAAAATAAATGTTTTTTAAAAAGAATACAATGTCCAAACACTGGACAGTGGGGGGAGAGAGGTGTGAGGTGGTGTGAAAACATGAGCATCCTCATTGTTCATAGCAGGAAGTCTAAAATTGGAACAGGTAGTTAAAAATTTACAACTTCAGGGGCACCTGGGTGGCTCAGTCGGTTAAGCATCTGACTTCAGCTCAAGTCATGATCTCGTGATTCATGAGTTCGAGCCCCTCATCAGGCTCTGTGCTGACAGCTCAGAGCCCAGAGCCTGCTTTGAATTGTGTCTCCTCTCTCTGCCCCTCCCCCACTCACACTGTGTCTCTCAAAAATAAATAAACCTTAAAAAAATTCCAGGTTCAACCACTTAATATTTTAGAATCTTCTTTCTTAAACTCAGGAGTCTGTTAGGAAATAATATCTGGTGGGGAAGAGATATTGATTAGGAATTCTTTAGTTTCGCTTCAGTTGCTTTTTTTCTGTGATATTCAAGTAAAATTAAAAGTAACATTTTAATTAAAATACGATTTAATTCTTATTTTAATTAAGAAATAGCATCCTCTTTAAAGCCTCCGTGTCTGTGTCTATCTATATACTTCTGTATCTTTTTGCATGAGACTAAGCACTTATCTGGAATCTTCCTAATATCAGTGATAATTGGTTTTGGATTGTGTTTTGTGGGAACTCTCAACTTCCCTAACTTTGTGCTTTTCTAAACTTTTTGAATTCTCTAAGCATGTATTGGGGCACCTGGGTAGCTCAGTTGGTTAAGCATCCAACTTTAGCTCAGGTCATGATTTCATGGTCCGTAAGTTTGGGCCTCACATCGGGCTCTGTGCTGACAGTTCAGAGCATGGGACCTGCTTGGTATTCTGTGTTTCCTTCTCTCTCTGACCCTCCTCCACTTGTTCTCTCTCTCTCTCTCTCTCTCTCTCTCTCTCTCTCTCTCAAAAATAAATAAACATTAAAAAATAATAAATGACAAATAAATAAGCACATATTGTGTTGACAAAAGAAGGCTAGTTTTTCTTTTGAAAAAAGAAAAAATAGGGGTGCCTGGGTATTTCAGTTGGTTAAGCATCCCACTTCGACTCAGGTCATGATCTCACAGTTCGTGGGTTTGAGCCCAATGCCGGGCTCTGTGCTGACAGCTTGGAGTCTAGAGCTTGCTTTGGATTGTGTGTCTCCCTCTCTCTCTCTACCCCTCCCCCACTTGTGCTCCGTCTGTCTCTCAAAGGTGAATAAATGTTAAAAAAAATTTACAGAAAAACTAAGGACAGAAAGAGGGTAGGAAGGAAGAGGCAGAGAGAGAAGAGAGAGGGGAGGAAATTCTGAGAGCAAACATGCCAAGATATTAGCAGTATATTCTGGATGCGTAAATGTGGACATTTTTTATTTTCTCTGTTATGCTTTCTGGTTGTTTTTTTTTTTTTTTTTACATTTTCTCATAATTGACATACAGTATTACTGTTGAACAACATGGGGATTACAGGCGCTGACCCCTTGCACAAAAATCCTCATATAGCGTTTGGCTCCCCAAAAACCTTACTGATAGCCTCCTATTGACTGGAACCCTTACCAATCACATAAATAGTTTATCACATATTTTGCATGTCATATATATTATATCCTGTATTCTAACAACAAAGTAAGGTAGAGGAAAAAATGCATTTTTCATTTGATTTTCAAACAAAACAAATGAACAGAAGGACAGAAACAGGCTCACATTTTTTCAACTTTTGGTGTATGTCAGAATCATCTGGGGAGTTTGCTGAAGCACACAATCGTGTGACCCAGAATTTCAGATTCAGGAGACTGAGTTGGGACCCAAGAATTATCACTTGTAACAAGATTTCTGGTGATACTGTTGCAGCCTGCATGTAGAGTATATATGAATTTCATCCTTCTTCCACATTCAGTGAACATTGCTGAAATATAGATAACCAGGGTGGAAATAATATCTTTAAGATGCTGTAAATAACGAATGAAAATTACACTTAGTAAAATGAAATAAAAGGGCAATTTTCTAATGATGGTTATTGGCCAATGGAAGAGTTGCCTCAGCAGAGTCTGGTGGCCAGAGGAAGGAGATGGACGCTTCAGTCAGGTTGGCATTTGGGGGTTAGTAAAAGAGTCAGTGGAGCTGTAGAGGCCTCACATCTTAGAAGTCCAAATACAAGGAACTCAGGGTTAGCTTTCTCTGGCATGTGAGACTCCTGAAGTGGGTGTGACTTTGAGCCATAGTCTGAAGCTGTAGATGTAACAACGTGAAGGGAACAAAAGTTCTCCAAGTGGCCATCTGTTCATATTCTCTTTGCTTAAGGTTATGTAGCTCTAGACAACATGAGACGGGCCTCTCATCGCATTTTTGGAGCACGGTGCTTACTTTGGTATCATGCACACACTCACTGCAGCATTGGTTTTGTGGATGTGAGCTACAATTTCTTTTGAAGATTCAGCATTTGGATGCTCTTTTTCCCTTTCCTCTGATTGCTGATGAACATGAAGCTGAATGAATACTACTTTGTGAGAAAACATTTTTCATTTAATGATTGGGAACACTGACCCTCTGGATGTTGATGGTACACATTTAAACAACATCTATCAGGCAGTGGCCGAGATAGGACTGCAACACATTCTGCAGCCTCTTACCTGGACTCACTTGCAATGTAAACAGGCTTTCTGGAACTTGCTTACTGATTTGCAATAGCAAGTTTTTGATTCAGACAATAAATCTGGAATAAACATTTTTGTAAGTCATTTTAGTGAGTAGTTGGATAGTGAGAGTTCAGATAATGAGGGATACCTGGGTGAATCAAACCTTTACATATGGCAGGCATAGGCCTGGGTGCTGGGTATATAGTAATCAACACAATAAATATGGTACTGCCCTCATGGCCTTATAGCTAGTGAGAGAGCGAGACAATAAAGCAGCAAAGGAATAAAATGTATACCCCTGCAAAGCGTGATAAAGACCGAGAGGAAAATAACAGGATGCTATTAGAGATAATAATGTAGGGATGGGGAAGGGGTGGGGAGCCCTTCTGAGAAGGTAATATTTTATTTTTTGTTTTGTTTTTATGGAACATTTTGTTTTGAGTTTTCTATGGAAATGTTTAAAGTGCAAAAAAGTACCAAGAAGAAAATAACAGCCACCCACATTTCCACCATCCAGAAATAACCTCGTAGAACTTCAGCATTGTTACTTGCAATTAAAGCTTGTGAAAGATCTCCTTTGCTGCTGGGGGGAGAGCAGGGGATTCAGTGGAGAACTCGGGGTGGCCTGGCTTGAGCTCCTGACTGTGGCTAAGGAGAAAGGGGGCTTGGGGATGAATGAGTAAGTGGCTGAGGAGGATGAAAGCAAATAGGATGGACCTCACGTGTTTGGTGTAGTCAAATGGGCGATAATGACGTCATGAAGGAGCCAGGAATAGGGTGTGTGAAATAGGCTGGAGATGGGTAAAGGAGACCAAAAATGCAGTAATTTTGAAGTTTCACATGAAACACCTAAATGGAGCTGTCAAGTAGGCCACTGGAGAAAAGATTCTGGGGCACAGAAGAGAGAAGATATTTATTAGAGATGTTGTATACAGATGCTATTTAAAGCAGTGGGGATGGAAGAGATCACCTGGGAAGAAAGTTTAGAGAGAAAAGAAACAGGGTCAGGACTGAACCTCAAGAAAAACCAACATGAAAATGGAAGCAAGGAATAGCAACTGGGCTAAAAGAATGAAAATGACTAACCACGAGGGTAGGAGGAAAACCTGATGAGTTCTATGGTAGGTAGAACAGTGGCCACAAAACATCCATGTCCTAACCCCTGCAGCCTGTGAAGCTTTACCTCAAATCGCCAAAGGGACTTTGAAGATGGAATTAAGGTTCTGGACCTTAGATGGGAGCACATCCTGGATTCCCAGTGTCATCACACAGGTCCTTGAAGTGGAAGAGGGAGATGATGGTGGAGGAAGAGGCTAGAGACAGTCAAAGTGTAGAGAGACTTGATCCACCATTGCTGGCTTGGAAGATGGAGGAAGGGGCCATGAGCCAAGGTACTTGGGCAGCCTCTAGAAGCTGGCAGCTGCTCTCAGCTGACAGCCCATGAGGATGTGGCACCCTTGGTCCTATAGCCACCGGAACTGAATTCTTCAGATTCTTCCCCAGAGCTTCTGGAAAGGAACCAAGCCAACACCTCAGTTTTAGCCTGAAGGAACCTGTGCCAGACTCCTGACCTCCAAAACTGTAAGATAATACATTGTGTTGTTTTAAGCCTCTAAGTTTGTGGTAAATTGTTACAGCACTTCGTGCTCAAACAGTATTAGCTATTATTATTATACTCTTTGAGAATGTCTTTTTAACTCATGAAAGTAGTGATTCTATTTCAGTAGGAGTGGGTAAGGTGAGAATTGCTTCTCTCATCTGTGGCCTGGGGGAGCCCTTAGAAAGTTCACCAAAGTATCCATACCAGAGGGCATCAGAGGCAGTGGCTGGTGAGTCTCCCATTAGGTCAGCCTGTCTTAATTGGTCTCTCAGTTCCCAGCCAATGGCACAGGGATCCCACGTGCACACTGTACAAGGTATGATGGTGTCTCACTCCCTCAGTTCTATTCAGGCCATCTGTAGTTTGCCATCAGAGTCCCTACCCTGTGCCCCCACTAATGCTGCCTCCTCAGAGAAGCAGAGATGACTTGCATACAAAGTAACACAAGTGTCAAGACACTTTGTGCTCCCTGCCTAAATGTCAGGCTTTGAGAACTGTGCCTTCCCTATTCTCCCAATGTGGGTAATGTCCTATTTCCTGACAACTGGAATCTGCTCATCTGTTACAGCCACCCAGGGACAACCTGCAGCCCGCTGTCTTAGAGCAGTGTTTCTCAACGTTGGCTGCACATTAAAAGCAGCTAGGAAGTTTTTTGAAAATACTAATTTTTGGGCCCTGTTCCTTTTTTTTTTAATGTTTTTTTTTTGTTTGTTTGTTTTGAGAAAGAGAGACATTGTATACCTAAGCAGGGTAGGTGCAGAGAGAGGAGGACAGAGGACCAGAAGTGGGCTCTGTGCTGATAGCAATGAGCCTGATGGGGGGCTCCAACTCACAAACTGCAAGATCATGACCTGAGCTGAAGTTGGATGTTCAACCGACTGAGCCAGGTGTTGGGCCCCACTCTAAATCAAGTGAACCAGGATCTTTGGGTGTGGTGCCTGGGCATAGGTACTTTTTGAAAGCTCTCTGGGTGATTCCAAAGCCAAGTGCTGTTGGAGAAGCACTGCCATATAGCATTTCCCTTTGGCATCTGTTAAAGTCTGAGGTCCGCAGAGCTAATGGACAGAGTACCCACATTGCAGAGATCTTCCACAGAAGCCAGGAAGAGACATTCAAAGACAGACGTCTCCAAGTCAGAGTGGAGAACTCAGCTACAGCTACCTTGACTGGTGATACTGTGCTCTGGCTCATCTGGGAGATTGGAAGGGGCTAAGGCTTGAGAGACAAAGATATTTCATTCTTTTTCATAAGCTTTATTCAGGATGCTCATTTTTTTTTTTTTTTTTTTTTGGCTAAGCCATAAAATTTCCATCAGTTCTAATTTCACAGTGTGGCAGACAAAATGATCTCCATAGGTCTTAGTCAGCTTGGGCTGCTGTAACAAAACACCACAGACTGGACGGCTTAAACAACAGACATTTATTTCTCATAGTTCTGGAGGTTGGGGAGCCCAAGATCGAGGTGCCAGCCAATTTAGTCCCTGGTGAGAACTCTCTTCAAAGCTTACAGATGGCTGTGTTTTTGCTGTGTCCTCATATGACCAAGAGAGTAAGCTCTGGGGCCTCCTCTCCATCTGTGAGCACTAATCCCATCATGGGGGCTCCACCCTCATGACCTCATCTCAACCTATTTACCTCCCAAAAGCCTCCCTTCCTAATACTGTTACAGTGGGCCTTAAGGGCTTGAACACATTAACTCTGAGGGAACACATTCAGTCCATAGCACCATATTTCCATACAATTTCTTGACAGTCTATAAATTAAAATGATCAGTGTCCTGTAGATATTTCTAGCAATCCAAGTAGCCAGAGCTTAATAAAAGTGGTAGGAAGCTGTATCTTTAGAATCTTTGGCTAAGACTGACAGAGGATTGCTGTGGTAGGCAGAATGACTCACCCCTCCCAAAGATGTCCATGCCCTCATCTCTGGAAGCCATGACTACCATCACCTTACCTGGCAAAAGGGGCTTTACAAGTGTAGTTGAGGCTACAGGCCTTAAAATAGATTATCCTGGGTTACTGAGGCAGTTCCAATCTCATCACATAAATCCTTAAAAGCAGAGAACCTTCTCTGGCTGGTGGCAGAAAAGACACTGCAAGAGGGGAAGTAGGAAAGACCTGAAGCAGGAGAAAGACTCTGTGCCCCATCAACACAATGAAAATGGAAGAGGCAACATGATAAGGATATGATGGCCTACAGGAGCTAAGAGAGGTTCTCAGGTGACAGCCAGCAAGGGCATGGAGACCTCAATACTCTAACTACAAGGAACTGAATTCTGCCAACAGCATATTCTTCTCCAGAACTTCCAAAAAAGAGCTCAGGCTACCTGACCCTTTGACCTCAGCCTTGACACCTAGAACAGGGGAAGCAGGGGAGCCCACCCAGATTTCTGACCTACAGAATTATGAGGTGATAAATTCATATGGTTTCAAACTACTAATTTGAAGTGATTCTTTAAAAAGCAACAACAGAAACCTAATGTAACTGCAAGACACATTTTGAACTATTGCCCTGCCAATAAACAACCTAAGTGACTGTGCAGCACAAACTGCACGCTGACAGATGCAAAACTGGGCAAGCTTTGGTGGTCAATTTACCCCTTGAACATTTAGCCTGACTGTTGACTGGCCAAACATGAGTTGTGATGATGACAACTTGGATGAGGTTCCTCTCTACAAAGTCCTCGGAACATAGTAAAGGGAAATTCTGATAGGTGTTGGAACTCATTATGCCCAGCCAGGCCTCTTGTGAAAATAAGATGCAGAGGTGTGAAGATTGCAAAAAAAAAAAATGTTCAAAATGCATGATTTGGAAAAGAGGTTTGACTATCGTCAAGACAATTTTCCTCTGTAATAGACCTAGGAGAACGGTAGGGACTTCTGAGCAATCTATCTTGGTCATTTCCCATGGATGTTATGTTAAGCAGCCAAATGCACCTGCAGCCTTTATGTTTTTCTCAATTTCCCAGCAACAGATTTCTAGCACCTAGCCAAGGGTGTCATTAGGAAATGCCTGCATTTTAGGATCATAGCATGATCCTTTAAAAGGCTTCCTTCTGGGCATATTTTATTAACTCCAACAACAAAAACCAACTCTACTTACCTTAAGCAGAAAATTAATTTATTGCAGTAATTTATTGAATAGCTCACAGAATTAACAGGAAGGTTGGAGAATTGGCTCTGAAAATGGGCCGGAAACAAAGGAAGCCAGGCAGTTGGATCCACTGCTAAAATTATATCATGGCAAGAGTGGATTAACAAAACCACCTCTGAGCCACCAATGCTGTTACCCCTGACTCTGTCACCTCTGGATACTGACGACTGTGACTGTAGCTGCTAAGAATTCTAAACTGTTCCCTGTTTCTGCTTCCATATCTGAAATCCCAAGTGGAAGTATTTAATTTTTCTCAGCTTAGATAATAGGCAAAAATAAAACTTTCCAGCTACCAAAGGTCAGTACAAGCACATATTTTAGTTTCCTTAGTAGGAGGCAGGACTGTTCTTCCCTCTAAAATTTAGACTGTGTGCCATTCCTCACCCATAAAAAAGGAGCAAAGTGGAGACTCATCTACACATTTGTCTAAAAAATACACACACACACACACACACACACACTCCCCCTTCAAATAATGCAAGCTACTCTATTCCCAAAGAATTTCCCAGTATTTCCTCAGTTACTTCTTCTGTACCCCTGCCCATAGCATCCAAGGGATATCTATTTCTGATATAATCCCTTGTCAGCCACCAGCCCACTCTATGTGCAGTAGCAGAGCAAAGGAAGAGGAAAGAAAGTGCAGTCACTTAAAATGTGTAAATATATACTTGGCGCAGTGATGAAAAGAATCTGGAAGAGGCTCTTGTCCTTGTTTCTGATCCTGAGGTATTTAGGTATTTAGGACTTCCCTCCTCCATTACTCCCTCATATTCCCATAACCCTCAACCCCACTACAGCTGACTGCAGCAGTATGCTGGTAAGCGTTTAACAATCAGCTCTCCATTATAAATTGTACTGACACAAAGGATGTTTAGCACAATAATAAATAAAATAATAATAAAATACACAATGATCTTTATTGAAAATTCCATATTGGCAGTTGATTGTTTTTGGAATGTCTCATTGGGGTTCTTTTGCCAACCTGTGGTTGTAGTTCAACCATGATTAGACAAAACTAGACTACAAATAAAGGCATGATGACTACTCCAACTCGGCCAAGAAGTTGCTCAAGTCATTAATAAGTGTATTTCTAACATGGATATTGGTTGATAATTCTGTTTGCATTAACAAGGAAGATGGCAGGGAAAAAATAAAGATATATGACAGAATTGTATTTGTTCATCAGTGACGTGAGCAACTGCTTTACTGAATCAAGTAACTTTTGAAATATTAGATGACTGTTTCCTCAGATTTTTGTGATATGATATATATCAGTCATCAGGGATTTTAAATTCTGTTTCTAAGAGTTAAAAACTAATTTTTAGATTGGGGCACCTGGGTGGCTCAATCGGTTAAGCATCTGACTTCAGCTCAGCTCATGATCTCACGGTTCATGGGTTCGAGCCCCGCATCTGGCTCTGTGCTGTCAGAGTCTGGAGTCTGCTTTGATTCTGTCTCTCCCCCCTCTCTGCTCCTCTCCTGCTCACATTCTGCTCTCTCTCAAAAATAAATAAACATAAAAAAATTTTTTAATGTTTTTTAGATTAAGTTATCATTAGTTATTTGTACACAATTGATCAAAATGACATAAATATAAATATTGATAATCATAAAACACAAAAAAGCAAATTTTAATGGAAATTGCATTTCTCAGTAATATGGAAGGGGATGATTTTTAGAAACTAGTTCATGTATCTGTGGATAAATATGAATGAGGCAGGGCTCGGCAGCAATTAAACAGTTTATTTCTGTTTTTTCATTGTTAGAGATGTAAGTCCTGAGAAGTCTTGCTCATATAAATAAGTATACAGGAATGGAATAGTTTTGCCCCTCAATTTGTTGAACTCTTTCCAAGTATGTGCTAAAGTGACATAGTAATCTTACAACAAATGTTATTTTCAGTGAGGTATCAGCTCCTAGCTCGTAGGTTTTTCAGTTTTGTTGAAAGCAAAGAATTAGAACTGTATGATTTAGGAAATAAATTGTCATCTACTCTTTGCATCATTTACATTCTCCATTTCAGAGAGTATACTAAAAAGACATTACTGTGACTTACAACACAACTCTTAACATTACTTGTTGCCCTTTCTCCAACAGTCATCTTGTTTAGCCTTTATACTCAGAAAAGCTTAGCAAATCCTTTTAGCTATTTGTTGTTACAATGTTATTTATAAAGTATTTTTATATTGCCACGTGCCTTATTTTATTTTTTAATATATTTTTTTTCATTTTCTTAATTAATTTTTTAAATATTTACATCCAAGTTAGTTAGCATACAGTGCAATAATGATTTCAGGAGTAGATTCCAGTGATTCATCACCTATGTATAACCCCCAGTGCTCATCCCAACAAGTATCCTCCTTAATGCCTGTTGTCCAATTAGCCCATCCTCCCACCCACAACCCCTCCAGCAACCCTGTTTTCTGTATTTAAGAGTCTCTTATGTTTGTCCCCCTCCCTGTTTTTGTATTAGTTTTGCTTCCCCTCCCTTATGTTCATCTGTTTTGTATCTTAAATTCCACATATGAGTGAAGTCATATGATATTTCTCTTTCTCTGATTTTGCCTAGCATAATATACTCTGGTTTGAGCCACATTGTTGGAAATGGCAAGACTTTGTTCTTTTTGATTCCCAAGTAATATTCCATTGTATAAATATATCACATCTTCTTTTTCCATTCATCAGTAGATGGACATTTGGACTCTTTCCATACTTTAGCTATTGTCAATAACACTGCTATAAACATTGGGGTGCACGTGCCCCTTCAAAACAGCACTCTTGTATCCTTTGGATAAATACCTACTAGTGCAATTGTTGCATCACAGGGTAGTTCTTTTTTTAATTTTTTGAGGAACTACCATACTGTTTTCCAGAGTGGCTGTACCAGTTTGCATTCCCACCGGCAGTGCAGAAGGCTTCCTCTTTTGCTGCATCCTCGCCAACATCTGTTGTTGCCTGAGTTGTCTGTTTTAGCCATTCTAACAGGTGTGAGGTGGTATCTCATTGTGGTTTTGATTTCTATTTCCCTGATGATGAGTGATGTTGAGCATTTTTTCATGTCTCTGTTAGCATCTGGAAGTTTTCTTTGGATAATTGTCTATTCATGTCTTTTGCCCATTTCTTCACTGGATTATTTGGTTTTTGGGTGTTGAGTTTGGTAAGTTCTTTATAGATTTTGGGTACTAACTCTTTATCTGATATGTCATTTGCAAATGTCTTCTCCCACTCCATTGGTTGCCTTTTAGTTTTGCTGATTGTTTTCTTTGCTGTGCAAAAGCTTTTTATTTTGATGAGGTCCCAGTAGTTCATTTATGCTTTTATTTCCTTTCCTCTCCAGAGACATATCAAGTAAGAAGTTGCTGTGGCCAAGGTCAAAAATATTTTTGCCTGCTTTCTCCTCTAGTATTTTAATGGCTCCCTGTCTTATATTTAGGTCTTTCATCCATTTTGAGCTTATTTTTGTGTATGGTGTAAGAAAGTGGTACAGGTTCATTTTTCTGCATGTCACTGTCCAGTTTTCCCAACACCATTTGTTGAAGAGACTGTCTTTTTTCCATTGGATATTCCTTCCTGCTTTGTCAAAGATTAGTTGGCCATACATTTGTGGGTCCGTTTCTAGATTCTCTATTCTGTTCCATTGATCTATTTGTCTGTTTTTGTGCCAGTACCATACTGTCTTAATCATTACAACTTTGAATACAGCTTGAAGTCCAAAATTGTGATGTATATTGCCACGTGCTTTAATTATATTTTCATTCAGGGACGCCTGGGTGGCTCAGCCGGTTAAGTGTCCGACTTCGGCTCAGGTCATGAGCTCACGGTTTGTGAGTTCAAGTCCCACATAGGGCTCTGTACTGACATCTCAGAGCCTGGAACCTGCTTCAGATCTGTGTCTCCCCCTCTACCCCTCCCCTGCTCATGCTCTGTCTTGGTCTCTCTCTCTCTCTCTCTCTCTCTCTCTCTCTCTCTCTCTCAAAAATATATAAACATTAAATTTTTTTAAAAAATCATATTTTCATCCAAAGCTTGGAACCACAGCTTTAGATTGAATCATTCAAGGTTTGGAAAATGTCTTCCATTTCATCTGTATGGGAAAGCCCATTTTCATTGTCAGATCAGTTCATCAAGTCATATTTGCCTCTTTTTCCATGTGACATCTCACACTGACTTTGGCTTCTCACAGTGTGGTGGTCTCAAGGTAGTTGGTCTTCTTCCAGGGAGGCTGTCTTCCAAGAAGTGGGAAGCAGGAAGTGCGCAGCCAGTTAAGGGTTACACATAAGACTGGTATGGCATCACTTCTGCCCTGTTCTATTGATCATAACAGCCTCAGACCCCACCCAGATTCAAGAGGGTAGAGAAATAGACTCTACCTCTCATTGGGGAAGTATCAAGGCCACATTTCAGAAGACTGTTGGATGGGAGATTCTGTATCCATCCTTGGAAAAAACAGTCTGCCACAGCCTGTTTCTGAGAATGTATTTCATCCATACTTAGGAACTGAGGAAACAACCTGGGGATGGATTCCTGTAAGCATTACCATGAGGTGGACTCCTGTCCAACATCCATTTATTTTCTGACTATTCTGACTAATGGGCCACAGTAACTTCCAGGGTCCTCAGGAATTAGGGCTGTCTTAGAGCCAATGTCCAATAATCCATTAGACATATGTGTTTCCCTTTTTCCAGTGCACATTTACTATGGTAAACAATACAGTTTCTCTGATGAGGGCCAGAAGAAAGACCCAAGAGGTTCTGGGGAGGTCTCTGCAGGTTCCTTGCTTCATTCAAGGAGCTCTATTCTGGGAGTTGAGTGGCTCAAGTTTTAGAATTAGATGAGAGGGAGCACCTGGGTGGCTCAGTCAGGTAGGTGTCCACCTCTTGATATTGGTTCAGGTCATGATCTCAGGGTTCCTGAATTCGAGCCCCATGTCAGGCTCTGTGCTGACAGTGTGGAACCTGCTTGGGATTCTCTCTCCTCTCTCTCTGCCCCTCCCCTGCTCTCTCTCTCACTCTCTCTCAAAATAAATAAATAAGCATTTAAAAAAAGAATTGGATGAGAGGCCTCAACCAGATATTTTTTAGTTTTTGGCACATGCTTAACTCCTTATCTGGTTTTGTTGTTGTTTTAAAAGTTAAATAGGGCTTTAGTAGACTACCCAGGATCTTCATATCTGGAAATCCCATGATCAGTCCTTTACTGCCAAAGATCCTTGTGGCTCAGAATCTTCTGCTTCCCACCCTGGTAGCCATGATCATCTTGATTCTGGTGGTGAAGAAGTGTCCCCTGGCCTTTGTTACTCTGATGTATTTCTAACACATTGATATCAGGAAGCCCATTTCTACATTATCATATCCTGTCAATAATTCTGGCCTATAGAGAAGAAGCTCTACCATCACAAATTTATTTCTTAAAGCCATGGGGGGGGCATCTTCTGGGGGTTCTCAAGTGACATCATTAGTGGAAGCACATAAATGAATCAATGTAAACATTACTATGTCTGTAAGTCTTTAGAATCCTTGCAAATGAATTTCTTGGATCTGTATCATTTAAGGTAAGCCACAACTGACTACAGGTTTCAGTGAAGCAGCCAAGTCAACTCTTAGAAATATTTTCAGCCTCTCAAGCTAGCCTACTAGATCCAAAATCTCTGGGAAGTGGACCCATGTTGATTAATTCAGCCCAGTATAAAGTTGTGCTTTTCCATTTTTGGTCTAATACCCTCATTTCTACATTTTCCCCAGATTTTTGCTGATTATAAGTGAACATCCTGCAATTATTTTGGTGTGTAAGCCTTCTTATTCTGGAGTGACTTGACGATTGGCTACCAGAACATGCTGGTCTGACTCTAGTGGTGGGGAGCGTAGAGAGTAAGAATTGGCTTTCTATTGAATTGCTTCCTTTAGGAAGTTAGGAGACAGATACCACATAGTAATTTGGGGGAAAGTTTAAAGGATTACTAACTAGTAACAGGAGATTAGGTACTAAATACTTTGGACAACTGTAAAGAATACAGGAATAGTTGATATAGGGAGCAGCCACTACGTCTAGGCTAAGGCAGAACACCTAAGGAAGGAACAAATATGAAAGAAGCCTTATCAACCAAGGCTGAGATTCAGACCTTGGTAGAGAGAGTAAGGCAGTAGTCCTGGAATGCAGATGAGTTTGCTGTGGCGCCACAGAATAGCTATGGCAAGCTGGAAACCAACTCCTGGAGCATCAGTGAAACTCATCAGGAAGCTCCCTGTTGAGATGCTGGTAGCACTTGCCGGGGAAACCGCCAGTGGGGGTGCACAGACGCTTACTGGATGGCAAGTCCCCCTGTGCATCTTGCACCTCCCTGGTTGCCACATGCTGAAGATGCAAGGGAAAGCACACCAGCATCAGGAGAGGCCCCTTCCTTCTGCTGTACCCTTGTAGGTCGTGTCTACTGCCAACACTTAACATCATGCAAGAGGGCAAAGGAGAAATGTCTCCCAGGTCTGGCTCTGGTAGGCAATGAGTGGATAAATGGATAGCTGGCATAGGAATGACCTCACCAAACAAAGGACTGCCCTCAACAATCCCTTGATGTTCACTGGACCTACAGCCAATGATCCTGCCATCTTTCATATTTTCATATTTTCCCTTCTGATCCTCATTGCACCCCCCCTTTTTTAGCTTTATTTCTTTGGTCAACCATTTCATTTCCCTGCCCTGGTTAAACCCAACTCTATGAAAGATGGAAGTAAAAATAAAAACAGCCACCATTTGTGAGGGATGAACAGGAAGTAATGTCCTCTGAAGAAAGGCAGGTTTTCCTTACAACATGCCCAGTGCTCTGGGTTTGTTCAGAGAAGAGATTGAAGACAGAGTGGCTTTTGATGATTACCAGCTAGGGGTTGCAGAGAGCACTTTAAAGGAGGTAGGGAGGGCTGGGAGGTGGAAACTGAATGGGGATATACAGAGCCCTGTGGGACTCTAACAGAGAATAGGAGGGTGACATGTTAGTCTGGGTTTCTTGTAATGAAGGAAGGGAATTTAGGACACAATGAGACTAGTCCTGGTGGTCTTAAGGAGGCTGATGGTGAAGGGGTGAGTATTAGGGGAAGGTGGGAGAGATGAGAACCTACAGCTGCTTGCCTCTTCTCTCCTGCCAGGAGGAAAACGATCCCACCTCTTGGGCGAGGGCTTCACTTGTGATGCTGCCAGTGGTGATGTGGCTGTTCAAGGGGGAATGAGTCTTCAATGAAGACATTATTCCAAGTGACCATACATGTGTAATTTGCTGGTTTTCCAGTGGCTGCCACATGCCTACCCCTTAACACTGTCTTTAGAGCCAACTAGGACAAATAACTCATTCCCAATAGCTTCTGTTTCTCTAAGGCTATTTGTCACATCTCATGCCCAGATAGAAATTTCTGTATGAGTCAAGGTTTATGACTGCACATAGTAGATGCTGACCCATCACTGGCAGCATATCGGATAATTCACATATTCAGTGGGAGTGCTGGAGAAACTTTATTGGAAGGAGAATAGGAGAGAAAGGAGTGAGTGTGTCACCAAATTATGCCACAGAAAAGTTTGGTTAGGACACCAGTGTACCTTACTGAGCCATGCCTCAGGCACTGCTGCCATCAGACTAGGGAGGCCACTTCCATCAATCTGGAATGAAATCTAAATAAATTCTGAACTGTCCACTGTTCCTTTTGCCATTCTCAAATGGCCTGCTTACCTTAATGCATGTGCCCAAGCTCTGGCTCTCCATGGAGACAAGTATCTGTCCTTTCTGTACAGGCAGGTAGGGTAAGATACAGAATGACAGAACCTCTGAATGTTAAGAAGTGAGCACATTGGCTGGTCAAACAGGAAATCTACTCCAGCAAATAACTCACAGGTTCCCATATTCATCTCCATGGAAGAATCATCATTATGCTTGTCAAAATAAGGTTCAACGTGAGTAACAAAAAGCTCAAAGTACAAGTAAGTGGTTCTGTTTCTTTCCCTCAGAAACGGAGGCAGTCCAAGAGGAGTGTGGTGGTTCTATGGGCCCATGCCCACACAGCTTCCAGCACCTAGCCCGGGAGAGCTGCTTCCACTCCCACCATTACATATGCATCTCAGCTACAAGGAAGGAGGAGCAGGGAAGAAAGAAGTAGCTGACCTCTCCCTTCAGGGATACTTAAGGGAAGAAAGAAGTAGCTGACCTCTCCGTTCAGGGATACTTACCAGGAATTATAAACACTGCTTTTGCTTAATGACCCTTAGCCAGAATTTCACCTCGGGGCTCCTGTGAGCTGCAAAAGGGGTGGCTGTGCAGGTGAAGTTCAGAGGTTTTATTGCTGAGGAAGACAGGGAAGAATGAATCTTGAGGGACACCTACCGCTCTCAGCCACTCAAGGCATTTTTACATTAGGCAGCTGGGAAACTGCCCTCTTGCTCTTCTGGACTCCCATCACCCTGACTCACCATGGCATGGAAGCCACTGGGTGGAAAGGACTTGCTTGCCACCCTTCAACCTCAAGGCTTTTCAGAACCTCGTCTGATCTGCTCAGCCACATTTCCACCACCAGTGCTTTCACTTACTATTCCTCCTGGATGCTGTTATCTCATTTGCCATTTTCACTGCAAAGCCTAGCAGCCCACTAGATCATCAATACCGATTACACATTATGTTCAAGTCATCTTTCTCTCTCTAGCTCTTTTTATTACTTTATTCAAGGGTGCTTTCTTATTGAACTGACACTTAAGCCCCAAGTCGTGTACAGTTTTGCAATGACACATAAACAAGAATGATGAAAAGTCAAGGGTGCTTTGGGGCCATGGGGTTTAACCATGAGGATATTTTTTTGCAGCTTTCAAAAAATTCTAGGAGATGAAACTGTTTTTACAGAAAAGAGAAATCTGGGTCTGATTAACTATTTTTCTAGGGACACATCTATCTATTTTAAAAAACATGCCTTCACAGTTATAGTAATTTTGTATGTTAATTGTATATGGAGAGCAAATAAGATTAATTATGTAGTAATTATCTATATTTATATAGATATACTTACTTACATATGTATTTATATAGATATATGCCTTCCTGGCTTTATCTCTAGATCCTTATGATGAAAATGTAGTTTGACAAATATGCAGGAGGGGGGAGGGGGATAGTTGTGAAATTGAGATAAGATGTCCTATAGAATTTCTATTTTTAAAATTATTTGCATCATCAATACTGTTTCAAAATGGTTACCCTTGTAGGAAAAAAAAAAAGAGAAAAGGATCCCTATGCATGTGTTTGACCCTTCACTCATCTGTAGTGGGAAAATAGCAGGAATGATTCACTTTCTGAATTAAAGTAATGTTGTATATTTTAGCCAGTCACATCTTCAGTAGAAAATGTGTCTGTGATCTTCAATAATATTTTTAAAAATTTTTTCCGTTTGTACATAGAAGTTGTAACTGGCCCTGTGCCTCACTCACCTCTTGGCTTGTACATTTTAGCACACATGACTCAGCTTCCAACCTGCCAATCACTGCATTCCTTTGTCTGGGGCTTTCCTTGACCTGCAGCATGCGCTTTGCCTGCTGGTGCGGCAGGCAGCCCTCAATTAACAATGGATGGGGGTTGGTGCATAAATACCCCAGCTCCCTCATTTGAACTGGAGCGAATATTCTCTTCAGACTTCCAGAGCTTCCCCTGTAGAATTAGGCTTCAGTTACCCATAGTTATAACTGCCTTCCCAGCCTCCCTCTTGAGCTGCCTTCCCGGCCTTATCTCACCTCACCAGAGCGCTATTGGCATCCCCTTCCCTATCGAAACAAGTTACCTTCACTTGAATCCTTGTCTCAGAGTCTGCTACTAAGGAAAGAAACAAAGAGCAAACCAAAAAAAAAAAATGCTTATTTATGTGCTTACTACCCTGAACATTTGCCTAAATCATAACTTCTGATTTAGGTAAAGGAGTCTGGATTATGGGGGGTTTAAATTAAATCCAAATGTTTGGATCATGACTTAAATCACTAGTTATATAGATTCATCTTAAATCATTGTTGGTAATTTCTCCCTGTAATTTAGCTCTCCATATGCTCATCAGATACGGCCCTCACTGGCACCCTCAGAGTCTTTGCAACTCTTCTTTGTAAGTGTCTGGGTGAGGGACTCCACAATACAGCGTTCTTTCCTCCAGTAGCGCCTGGCTCTGTGCTGGATAAAGACACATTGCCTATTGATTTGGCCATAGTTTTAGTTTTGAAAACACATGCAGCATTGTAAGTGACCGTTACCCTAATAGAGCAGCCAGGATTTCAGTGCAAATCGATACGAGTTCAGAGACCACGCTCCTGTGTGCAGAACTGTGGAGCTGGTCCCGGAAAGCAGGAGTGCTGCTCAGAGCTGCTCTGTGGGCTGTGGCTGTGTTAATCTCACTGGAGGAAGGAGAGCAAATAAGGGATTAAGAAAGGGCCAGTGCCTGAGTCACCCTAGGGCAGTTCCAGGTCACATGTACAAGACTATGTGACATTTAGATGTCTCGGGTCACCTCAAGCCAGATTATCTTTTAGTCCTTGCTTGGCTTCCCACACGCACTTGGAAGCTCTCATGCATCCTCCTTGCCCTTCAGAAAAAAAAAATAGATGATGAGTGTTCGATTGTGCACAAAACAGATAGGCTTCCCCAGCTCAGCCAGACCCCTGGGAAGCCACAGAATCTTCTTCAGTGACCTGACTACCAGGCTCTAGAAGCAAATGCTCTCTCTCTTGGTCTCTCATGTCCTTTTTCTCATTCTCTGTCTCTCCCTCCTTCCCTCCTACACACCTTTCTCTTTACTACTTCTTAAGCAGCAAGAAAGCTCTGAGGTTTAAAAGCACATCCTTTGGACATGTCTTTGGGTAAAGTCATGTGACTCCAGGCTGCCCCTCAGACATTCTTTGCAGCTCCCAGCTCTCTCACCCACCCTCCTTGCATCTGGGTCTCTTAGTACATCAGTTATCAGGTTGAATGGGTCAAGTCTCCTGAGGAAGAATCAGTTGTCCTAAAAATCTGATTCCCAGAACCATAGCAAGTGATTTCAGCTTATTTACTGGGATGAAAAGTTGGCAAATAACCATGATATCTGAGGACAAGAGACTGTTACATAATCATCCTTTGGCAGAGACAATGAGGTCACATGTTTGCCCGTCTAATCACTGATCAGGGACATGTTTGATTGCAGATAATGTGCTCGCTGGCCCACAACTTAATTACTGAGTGTCTGAATCAACTAAGCTTTCAGATGTAGGTCTTGCCTAATGGTGCATCTGTTAGAGATCATTGCCTTTGCTCAGCCTCTAAACAAAAGGTCTGGGGGATACAATGGGTCATTGCCAGCACTGTTCTCGATGACCTCTCATTGAAAAGCATGCCAGTTCCCACAGTTTATTTTCCAAGCCAGCAATAGGCATTATTGTTTATACCCAGGGCCAAATGGAAGGAATGACTCCGGGGTGGCAGATATTGGTAAAGCCTCTGGTGGAAGCACACTCTCCAAGGAAATTAATGCCACAGTCATTTCAGTATATCTGCAGGCAGAGTCCACTTATCCAGATGGGAAGGTTCCAGAGCACAGAGAGGAGAGAGTTCCTTTCCCAGCTGGTAAAGAAAATACATTGGGAAAAGTCTAGGGAAATAAGCAATAAGCAAAGTAGGGCCAAAATGTTTACTCTGTGGTTTGGTGTTCCAGCACTTGACCAGGATCTAACTGCAGAGCTTGGAGACCAGTGGGTCTCACTAAGGGACATCCCTCCTGGCTTTTTCCTCCTTCTAGATTTCCCACTCCATGTGTGTAGGGTTTACCTAGATTACAAATGGCGCCCCCCTCCCCCTCCTTGGCCATCATTATCATAACCACAATGCCTGGCAATGACTTAAAGATTTGGAAAAAAATAAATTTGGGGTGGGGGGTTTTTGGTGTTTTTTGTTTGTTTGCAATTTAAGGAGTCTTGGTCTGTGCACAATTATGTAATCACTAGGCCCGTTTCCTTGCCTGCAAATGTAAGTAAATGCAGCATGCCATATTAAAGAGATAATAATAAAGTTGGATTCACTCAGATTTTAGAATGCCAACCAAACGCCTAATTGCCAATACTGAGCAGAAATATCCATGCCCTCATGGGTGTTGAGGCCCCTAGGAGTTGAGATATTTTCTTTAGTTTTTTCAAATGTTTATCACCTCCCATTTAATTCAGGAAAGCTCATCTCAGGCTGGGTGAGGAGGGTGAGGATTGCCTGAACCCAGGAATCTTTCTCTGTGTGGTCAGAGCCAGAAGGCACAGTATAAAATAAAACAAAAAACAAAAAAAGGAAAAAATGGGGCACCTGGGTGGCTCAGTTGGTTAAGCGTCTGACTTGGGCTCAGGACATGATCTCATGGTAGGTTTGAGCCCCGTGTCCAGCTCTGTGCTGAGGGCTCAGACCCAGGAGCCTGCTTCGGATTCTGTGTCTCCCCCTCTCTCTGCCCCTCCCTGACTCATGCTCTCTCTCTCTCTCTCAAAAATAAATAAAAAGATTAAAAAAAAAATTTAAACCCCTGTAAGTACAAAACCTCCCCTGCCTTTTTAAAAATGTTTTAATGTTTATTTATGAGAGACAGAGACATAGCACAAGTGGGAGAGAGGCAGAGAGAGACACAGAATCCAAAGCAGGCTCCAGGCTCTGAGCTGTCAGTGCAGAGTCTGACATGGGGTTCGAACCCATAAGCAGAGTGATCATGACCTGAGCCAAAGTTGGATGCTTAACTGACTGAGCCACGCAGGCACCCCTTTTTTTCCACTTGACTAAAGCCTTCCATGACCTGTAAGGCAGCGTGGCTTGTGTGAGTGCATGGATTGAACTGTGTGTTTCAGAATGTTTCTGAACAAATTCCTCCAGGACCCTGTTTTGTCTAGTGCACCATAGATGCATGAGCAATATTTAAAAGGAGGAATAGTTTCTGGAGAAGCCTAGAATTCTCATTTTGTATGTCTAGAGACTGTAAGCAACCCATACTGGGATAAATTCCTGCCTGCATATCCCCCTTCACCCCAGGTATCATTGTTCCACCCAACTCAAGATCACATATGAAAATTAGATTTTAGAGTGCAGACCTTCTTTTGCTTTGCAGCTCATCTGCAGGCATCTGAAGCCCAAGAGGAAAGCCCCTTACCCTGTGGAATCCATGTCTTGAATGTATCCTCACCGAACCAGGGAAAGAGCTGGTCATAAAAAAGAGCCTTGCTATCTGATGGTGCAGTCTCTCCTAGTCAAGGGTGGAACTGAATTATTTTGCACAGAAGTCAAATGTTATGAGAGTGATTTTTCTCCTTTAATAAACAAGTATGGGGTTGAGGGATATGAGGCCAAGTGTGTCCCAGAATCTGAAAATGATTACTTAATTGAGGTTGTTTTTCTTTCTCTGAAGAACACCTTTAGGTGATTGTGTTGTTACCACTGTAATCTTATTTTACAGCTGAATTCCCTCTTTTATAATCAGTGTATATATATTTTTTGACAGTGTGATTTGCCTTCAGTGCAGAATCTAAGCAGATTTGGTCATTTGCTTTGAGAAGAAAATAAACTCAGTGCATAAACTTGAAGGGTTTTGTTCACCTAGCAACATGCTGGTAGGTCATGTTCTCCCCAAGTGGTTGTTCTGTGTGGGGCTTGTTGACTGAATACACAGTTGTGTCTGAATGGGATGATAATATATCCTCTCCTTTAGAGAAATTTCATTAATGGTATATGAGGCAAGGAACTAGCTGTGGACCACATCGAGGCCTACGTTCAGAGAGAGGTTAAAATCCCAAAGGAACATCAATTACCAGGTTAAATGCAGTTTCTATCTCAAGTTGATTACAAAGCCCTAGGATAATGCCACACACCCTCCAGGGGAACCAGTTGTAATTGATCAACCTGTGGTCCTTGAATCCAGATGAGCCCTCTTCTCATTCCTCATGAACCTTCCCATGTCTTATCTCAGAGCGGGGAGCCCTGATTCTAGGTCAGCCCAAGAATGTAAGTGTGGTAGCTTCATGGGATGGTACATGCAGATTAGTACTGTTCCTTATCAAAAATGAGAGGCTTTTTGTAAATCCTCTGTTCTAGTTAGAAATAAGGGATTCATTTGAGTCATTATCATCCCCCATACCCTGGGCCTAACTTTTAAAATTCTACTGTCATTCATCTACTCAGGAAGTAACCTTGGAAGCAAAGCTAATTACCTTCCAATCTGTGCTCTTAAAATATAAAGATCCTAAAAAATGATTGGTTGAGAGGATTTTGGAGAGCCTTGCGTGTCCCAGATGGCTTCTGCTCCAAAGGAGATGCTTTTCAGGTGGCTCACACAGCCCTGAACCCCGTGGGGTATTCTCTTTCATCACTCAAACGCAGTATTGAAGTATCAGAAAATCCCATATGGGGATGGAGCGGGGAGAAGGGATGTGAGAGAGGGTTTCTAGCAAGGTGATATTCTGGGAGAATGTGCACTCCTCCCAGCACTTAGCTTAGAGCCTGCCACCAAGAGTAGGCAGCCAGGCAGTGTGGGCAGGGCTACTGAGATCACAATGGGGCATCCCCACCTATTAGCAGAACACCTAACATTTGTACCATGTAGAGTGCTGGCACTGAAAATGCTATTCTACCTTATGCTTTACTTTAATTGCTCAAACTGATGTCATGTCTGGTTTTGTTCTCTCTCCTAATGAACCTTCAACTACTTGTATCTTGTTTCTTCCGCATGGAAAAGTTGCATAATAATTGGTTGTTTACAAACAAGTAAGATAAATAAGGCTCTTCCAAATATTAATTGTTAAAGAGCCATTTAGCATGAGGCTTGTGAATATTTTTAAATACCTTCATTGAAAGTAAATGCTGTCTTTTCTTATATGTGCTGTCCAATGAATGATAGAATGTGGAACTTGCTAGATCCCAAATACAGTGAATTTGAGCCTTAACAAAATAAAACACATAGTAAATTAAAAGCTGTCAACGAATCCATTGAATTTGATGACTCTGGTCTGTATTATGGTACACATTTGACTTGGGAGACTGCAGGAAAGTATGAAGACAATTTTTATAACATACAACCAGAATGTAATTTTGAAACGAACATGGATCATTTATATATAAACAAAGGGAATACTGAGGTTAAAAAAAAACAAAAAACAAAAAACCTTCCCAACTACCCTAATTAGGAAGGAGTGGAATTGCCCAAGGCAACACAATGCCACATTATTTAGGACCTGTTCTGCTAACAGGATTAAGCTGGCAGGTTTTGTTCTGACTGATAGTCTCCTCCCATGCATCTATATTAGACTTAGATCACCAGGCTAAACCACAGCCCAGAGACGGGTGCCCTTTCAGGAAAACCTAAACTCATCAGGCCCTCCTGAATCTATAGCCAGTCACGTGTTTGTGTACAATTATCCTGCTTTTAGAAACTGATCTCTAAGAAACAGGAAAGCTAAAGACTAATTTTTGCTCTGGATGTTTAGAAGAACGTCTGATTTTTTTTTTTAATGGGAGGCACTGAAGCAAGGAAAATTTCATGATGCTGGGGTCTCTGTATACCTGGTAGGTGACACACTTGCCTTTAAAACATTGTGGTTTCCAGAACCTGTTTCCTCAAACCTTTACACTGTGATGTTGCCCCGGTATCTGTGAAGATCAGAAGGCTCTGGAGGGACATGAGTAACTCTTTGGTTTATGATGGTGTTGACCACTGATTAAGTTTCATAGGGACTCTCTATCTTAGCAGCCGGAGATAGGTTTCGTCTTTCTTTGGACAACTAAGATATGACCTGCCCCTCTCTTTTGTTCTGATCCTTCTGCTTTATTTTGTTGTGCCTTTTAATGAACTCTTTCCCTCCTGAACAAAGGGAATTTCTGAGCCTCTATGGAAGTAAAATGCATTCAACATAAAGGTCATCCTTGGAGGAGGAATATCAACAATGCCCAGTTCTTAGGGCAATATTTAACTTCATTTGCAGTGATCAGTCAGCCATAATTTTACCCATGGTAGCTGGTTACTCAAAAGAAGAAACCCCCACTTAAGCAATGTGGGATTTGGTTGGTTCTTATATCTCATTTCTCTCCATGTGGCAGAATATGTAGCTATCTGAAAGTATGAAAATTAATTTAGTCTAGATTCACATTTTACATTTACTCAAGTATTTGAACTCATAAAAAGTTTATTGATATAATTGAGGACGTGAAGAACTAAAATACATTCCCCAAACTGACCAAAATAGTGTGTGAAGTAGTTTAGAGAACTTCCAGTGGAAATCATTGTTATTCGTATTGCCCTATCCCTCTCAGTAAATCCTGCTCTTCCTCAAAACCACACCATCCAGTTGTGAATTCTTGAGCTGATTTGTTCTGCAAGGTGCCAAACATGAAGATAAAGTAAGAAGTGCAGCCAACTAGAAGGAAGAGATATAAATGTACAAAGAAGACGTTTCTGCTAGAGTCTCAGGCATTCAGGAGGTTCATAATCTTCATACAAATATATAAAATCTTTTCATGAGCTATTTTCATTTGAATCCATTCTCTTTCTCTTCAATTCTTCACATCAAACCTGCAAAATAAAAACCAAAGGAAGAGTTAGTTTTGTTTTCATGGTTTTATTTAGGGATAACTTGAAAATCAATATGTTAGGTACAAGTCAAGATTGAAGACCTTATTTTCACTTGGAAACTTCATTTCTTGATTCCATGAATGTAAAATGAACTATGAGTAGAAGCTGTGACCATCAACTTCAGCTCTAGTGATTTAAGTAATTCCAAACTAAATTAGGATGGCTTACCTCTGAAATGATTAGAATATAAGGCTAACCTTACATTTATGACTTGAAGACCTTTGGTCTCTGTGGTAAATTTGCAATCATGGATCCAATTTTACACCCCTGCCTATTTCCATTGCCATGTAACTTTTTTGTTTCCTACTATTGTGGGTGGGGTATAATTCCTCATGTCTGAGTTTGGCTGTGAGACTTGCTTCAGCCAACAGAATGAGGCAGAATGATCTGCCAGTTATGACCCTGGGCCTCAAGAGGTATCACATGTTTTTTGTTAACTCTCTTGTATGTCTGCCATTGGCCTGCCTACTTATCCCAGGAAAAGGATAAGAAACATGTGCAGTTGAGCCACCCCAGCTAACATGCCCCAACAAAGCCCCATCTAGCACAGAGCCCCAGCTAATAGAGGTGCATAAGTGATCCCAACCTAAATGAGCCACAAACATATGAGCCAGTATAATGAATGATTTTGTTCTAACCCATTGGATTTTGGTGGGTGCAGCAATAGATCATGGATGTGGTGCCATTTATTTTAAAATCTCTTGTATGTAGAGATCTTTGGACATTATTTACACATTTGTTTTTCATTATTCCTGGGTGTCATACCTTGTGATTTTATGTGAATAGGTTGCATCTTTTTTAACAAATAAAATGCTACATTTTTTTTTTAATTGTCAATGGCTGGAGAAAGAAAACTCCACAAACAAAGCTCTGCCACTGCTGTGACAGACACTATGGCTTGGTGCTCTCTCTCTCTCTCTCTTTCTCTTTCTCTTTTTTTTAATTTTTAAAAATGTTTTATTTATCTTTGAGAGAGTGTGTTTGAGCAGGGGAGGGAAAGAAAGAGGTGGGGACCGAGGATCTGAAGGAGGCCCTGTGCTGACAGCAGAGAACCCGATACTGGGCTCAGACTCACAAACTATGAGATCATGACCTGAGTCAAAGTCAAAAGCTCAACCAACTGAGCCACCCAGTCACCCACCGGCTTGTCTCTCTCTGTATCCATTCTCAACTACCTTCACCCTTGTTTTTTCTCTACTACAAAGGCTGATAGGCAAATACTCTACCTCCCAGTGTCTCTTAAAACTAGAGGCAGCTGTGGGATCCAGTCATGGCCAGTGAGCCCTGAGGAGAATTCTATAGCAGAGGTCTTTTTATTCTTTTCAAATTTTTATTTAAATTCTAGTTAGCTAACATACAGTGGAATGGATTCAATGATGAATTCAATGATTCATCACTTACATACAATACCCAGTGCTCATCACAAGTGCCCTCCTTAGTATGCATCACCCATATAACCCATCTCCCCGCCCCAACCTCTCTCCATCAACCCTCAATTTGTTCTCTATCATTAAGAGACTCTTAGGGTTTGTTTCCCTCCATCTTTCCCCCCCCACCCATACATTCATCTGTTTTGTTTCTTAAATTCCACATATGAGTGAAATAATATGTATTTGTCTTTCTCTGGCTGACTTATTTTGCTTAGCATAATATTCTCTAGCTCCATGTCGTTGCAAATGGCAAGATTTCATTGTTTTTAATGGCTGAGTAATATTCCATGAGATAGATAGATAGATAGATATATATATATGTATATATGTATACATATACATATATATATACACACATATATATATACACGCATGTACACACACACCCCACACATCTTCTTTATCCATTCATCGTCAGTGGACATTTGGGCTTTCTGCACAGTTCGGCTATTGTTGAAAATGCTGCTATAAACATCAGGGTTCATGTACCCCTTCGAATCTGTAGTTTTGTATCCTTTGGATAAATATCTAGTAGTGCAATTGCTGGATTGTAGGGTAGATCTACTTTAACTTTTTGAGGACCCTCCATACTGTTCTCCAGAGTGGCTGTACCAGTTTGCATTCCCACCAGCAGTGCAAGAGGGTATCTCTCCTGTAGCAGAGGCCTTTTAGAAAGCTTTGCTTTCTGGTGTTTTTTTCTTAGAGCCTGTCATGTCATTTAACGCTTATAGCATCGCCATGATGCACTCTCTGTTTACATGGGCACCCCTTGTTCTATTGTGCTTCACTTTATTGCACTTTTCTGATACTACATTGTTTACAAATTGAAGGTTTGTGGCAACCCTACGCTGAGCAGGTCTATCGGCACCATTTTTCCAACAGTGTTTGCTCACTTCGTGTCTCTGTCTCACTGGTAATTCTCACAATACTTCAGGCTTTTTCATTATTATATTTGTTACGGTGATCTGTGACCAATCACCTTTGATGATACTATTGTAATTGCTTTGGGGTGCCACATACTGTTCCCATGTAGGATGGCAAACTTAATGTTGGGTGTGTTCTGATTGCTGCACTGACTGGTTGTTCCCCCATCTCTCTCCTCAGGCCTCCCTATTCCCTGAGACATGGCAATATTGAAATTAGGCCAGTTAATAACCCTACAGTGGCCTCTAACTGTTAAAGGGAAGGGAAGAGTCATGTGATGCAGCAGGCTTCACTGTTGTCTTACTTTAAGAAATTGCCACAGCCACCCCAACCTTCGGTAGCCCTGCCCTGATCTGTCAGCAGCCCTCAACATGGAGGCAAGACCAGCAAAAAGATGGTGACGCTGAAAGCTCAGATGATGGTTAGCAGTTTTTTAGTAATAATGTCTTTTATTTAAGGCAGGTATGTCATTATATATATATATATATATATATATATATATATATATATATATATAAACATTCCTCACTTAATAGACTACAGAATAGTGTAAACATGACTTTTATAAGCACTGGGAAACCAAAAAATTCATTTCAGTTGCTTTATTGCAGTGGTCTGGAACCAAAGCCACAGTGTCTCCAAGGTATGCCTATACTCGTTGTCCAGATGAAATACAGAGAGGTCAGAAGTCAAAAATAGCTCAAAGTCTCATAGTTGGTGAATAGAAAATCTGGGATTTGAACTCAGGTGTTTTGACTCCAGAGCTTTTTCCACTCCACTAACAGGGAAGGTTTGGATAATTCTCAAACCAGAGGGAAAGATGGGAAAAGATGAATAATTATAAAACAGAAAACATTATCAATAGCAGTTGGCATAGGCTTTCATATTTCTTTAGCATTTTTTTTAAGAAACTCCTGTTTTCTGTCCAAGCCAGTCACCAAGAGGAAGCAAGATACCAACCCCTTCCCAGCCCAGGAGTTCTGGATGAAATTCATTTTGTTGGCCAGCAAAACTCCCAGCCTCATCTGGGCCTTCCAGCCAGTCTGTATCTAACCACTTTCCCTCACACGCCCCACACTCTGAGTTTGCTGGACCCTCACTGCTTCTGTAATGTGAGAAGAGCTGTCAGGCCTCGCCCTCTGTGCTTATAACTTTTGAGTAAAGTCCCTCCCCGTGACTCTCCGCATTAACACGCTGCACTGTAATTATCTGTTATATGTGCCCTCTCTCCTCTCATGTCGTTCCCACATAGCTGTCCTGCCACTAGGCTGTGACCTCTAGGAGCATATGAACATGTCCTATTCATTTTTACATCCTACTGCCTATCACAGCCCCTGACACAGAGCAGGGGCCTGCTGACTGACCAGTGGGACCACTGGGGAAGTGAGAACAGGAAGAGAACTGGAGTTGGAGTTACAGCCAAAGCCACCTTCTTCGGTGCGAGGCAGCAGGAAAGAGTGAGGGGGGACACACTAAACCAGAAGTGTTGATTTGATGTGCTACATCCCCATGGTGCTGTCACATCTGCCCTCAGCCCTAATGTGGTACACTCAAGCCATGTGATTACTGTGGTGACCGTGCTGGGTGACATATGGCCAGTCTTTCTGGCTAAGTGAGAGGCCCATGACAATCTGCCCTTGAAGCTGAGACATTCCTCCAGCTTCTCTGAGCAGCGTGGGAGGGGTGATGAGTCATAGCAAATTGTCACTGAAGCATGTTCCATGAGGTGTGATTTCTCTCCAAGAAGTGTCCAGACCGTGAAGTGCCATCTGCAACCCAGAAATGGGAACCATTTCTGTAACAGGCTCAATATGGACTTTGACCATCACATACACGTCCCAGGTGCCTGAAATTATGGCTGTACTTCTCAGTATAGGATGATCCATTTGCAATGATCCTTCAGTGAGTATTTAAAAGCCCTAAGGCACTCCTCATGACTGGGTTCAGACGGTAGACCTCTATCTTTGGGACAGTTTTGGAAACATAGGGAAATGTTGACCCAGCTTTCCTAGATAACGCTTGGCCCTGTAAGATGGCCATATGATATAGAGAAACAAATGTCTGGAGTTCTTTATGCAACACTATTCCTGGGTGAACTGTGCTCTTCCCCTTCACTTAGTGTGCCTGCAAGCCATGGGAAGCATGGGGAACCTGGTGAAAGAAGGGCCCCTGTGCCCAAACCACCGGCCTGTGCTTCATAGGGGAATGGAGAAGGAGCTGATGGTGGTGGTGTCCTTTTTGACCTCCTATTATGTGCCACTTTACACAATTACTTCATTTAATCTACAGTGTGAACTTGATTATTCCTTGTAGAAGGAGCCAGGCAGGAGGCAGCAGATAGAGCAGAGAGGAGTTATGGCAGCTGTCCTTCTGCACACCACCCTGTCCTCTCCCACCCCCCAGCTTTCCCTCTCCCTCCCAGGTCCCAGTGGAATCCAAGAGAACCCAGCAATCCTGGACACAGGACACTGCTGATAGCTGAGGTCACATATGGTTCTGCCAGCACTGCAAAGCCTCCAAAGGACCAGAGTCTCCATCCTTAGCCTTCTGGGCCTCAGTGTGTTCTTGGGGTACCTGTAGGTTACCAGAATACAAGAATGCAGGAATTCAGAGACCTGGGGTCAGGGCTCAATTTTAGAAATGGGAACAATGGGAAAGGATCCAGAGCTAAAATTGCCCATGCCGCAAAGCACACTTGTTTGTCGAGTTGTTGGAATGCAAGTGTGTTGGGCGGTATCCCGGGCCACACTGCTTTGCTGCCTAGACAACAGCTGTCAGCTATTCTCCTGTGTCCTGTTCTCCTATAGGGGACACTTGTGAGAATGATGGGGAACATGAGGCATTCTGCTGAACAGTCACTCGCCAGGTATCCCACACTCCTTTTGTACTTAAATCAAAAAGACACAGAGTCACCACTTCTAGTTTATATTTGGGAAAGACACACCTTGGCTGGTACAGGGGTGCTACACCAAATACCTCCCTTGTGTCACCTTAAGTCTGGGCTGAGGAGCATGTGATGTTTACACATTGCCATGATCCATTTATAGCTCTGTTAGTCATAGTGGCTGTGGCCCCTCATACATCATTTATGAAACGGAGTCCACTCAACACTTGTCTGCATTTAGTCCTTTAACCAGACACTCAGGGACTGTGCAATGATTACTTCCTCCTGCGTGGTGCTAAATCATAGAGCCATAAACACAGTGACACTCAAAAGTAGTCAAGAGAAAGGTGAATCTCACATTCTGTCTGGTTCCATGTGCAGGGGGTAGCCATGCACCCAGAGAAAACTAGCTGAAGCTTTGGAATTGGTCAGAGGGCATTGGCAGGGCCCTCCAGAGTTAATGAAGCACATTCACACACACTGTATTGTGTAAATGACAGCACGGAGAGGAGGCAGTGCAAGCTATAATCATGGCTCCTACAGAACCTCCCACACCAGGGTCAGGGAAACAAGAGGAAGTGCACAGCCTGGAATTGCACTCAGGTGAACTCCAAACCCACAGTTCTCATTAAAAGAAACAAAACTCTAAATAAAAACTTTAAACTCTTTTTCTTAAACCATGAAACATCCACCCAAATTGGCTTTTGTGCATCATGAAGCTTTTGGTGGATAAAGTGAAAATTTAAATCTTTCTACCAATAGCTATTAGAAGCAGGGAATATGAGAAAAAGCACAAAGAGTAGGACATTTTTTAAAAATTCTGCACCTAAAATCCAGATTCAAATAGTGTTCTGTGCTTGACGTGGAAAGTTTGAGTAAGGAAAAGGCAAATTGCATGTCCAGGTCAAATCTCATTAAAACAAGCTCAGAAGGTTTTATTTTAATCCTATTGTACTGCGAATTTGTTGTATTAGGTAATCAAGCCAGAGTCAAGGGCCTGGGACAGCAGCTGAGACAACAATGAATTTGGAGAGATCTTAGTGGAGAAAAGGGCATCATCCAAGACTAGTCACCACTGACAGCTCCTGGTTTTGTGGTCAATTTCTCTCCATCTACCAGAGCACAGACCTCCCTATTTCAAAAGGAGCCAGTGACTTCACTGGAGAAAGCTGACCCAAGACTTCCCACACAAAACAGAACTCGCAAACATCAAAGGTAGATAAAGTGATAAAACAAAATGGAGTAGACTACTGTCTCATCCAAGAGATTCTCCAAGTTTCCAAAGATGGCAAAACCCTTCTGTGTTGTTCAGGCCTAAGCATTCAAGGCCTATAGACAATGGTGCTTACATCAGAAATATCCAGCATCCTCTTAGAAGTATCTGGCAACTGTCTGTAGCAGTCACAGGTTCTGGAACATCCAAATGGTAAACCAATTTCTTGACATAAAGTTAACAGAATCTGTAAAATAAATATAGGCCTCTCTGTCTCTCACCCATAAGGCATCCTGGAAAACACATTGCCATTGAGATCACCTTAGAGCTGACTGACTTTGTTTGTTTTTACAGTAACAATGATGGTACCAAGAGGTCCAAATATTCAGTATTCAAATAAAAATATGGCTTTTGATGTACCATCAGGCAAAGATAGAACTACAAAGCTTTAAAACTATTTTTGAAGATTAACAGAACTAGAATTTTAGTATTGCTTCTCATTTTAGAAATTAGGAAGTTAAAATCCAGATACATTGCCTTGCTTGTCTAAGGTCACACAACTAGTTAATGGCCAGTCCATGATTTAAAACCTTTCTGGAGCTCTTTCCCCTATGCTAACCCCTTTTTCAAAACCTATATAAAATGGGCACAAGTAATCTGTACATATTGACAGTATCAGAGTCACCTTGCCTGTCTGTGGTGTATCAATAATTTGACTTAAACATTCTTGTACTTGTTCTAATGTACACCAAAATTTAACTTAAAAATATTTCTTGCCTTCTCAGAATTTAGCAGGATTTCTTTCTAATATTTTTTGTAGAGTAAACACACAAATCTTAAGTGAACAACTTGATGAATTTTTTAATTTATGTACATAGCATGTATGGCTTTTATTTTTACATAGATTTTATTTTTTTAATTTAAATTTAAGTTAATAATATATAGTATATATAGCTTTTAAATACTACTGTATATGCTAGCATATCCTCAAGGGTTGGTTGGTTGGTTGGTTGGTTGGTTGGTGGGTTTGAGAAATAGTAGCTCCAAGAGACAATAAAGTTTCACTTTTGAAAGAAAAGGAGGGGAGGGAAAAAAAAAAGAAACTTTCCATGGTCAGATAAATGGAGAAATACTGGGTTAAACAAAGATAAACCATTTTCTAAGTTTTAGGGCTCCTTGGAGCTTTATTTTTTTAATGTTTGTTTATCGCTGAGACAGAGAGAGACAGAGCACGAACGGGGGAGGGGCATAGAGAGAGGGATACACAGAATCAGAAGCAGGCTCCAGGCTCTGAGCTGTCAGCACAGAGCCCGACATGGAGCTTGAACCCACAAACAATGAGATTATGACCTGAGCCAAAATCAAAGGCTTAATCACCTGAGCCACCCAGGCACCCCTAGGGCTCCTCAGAGCTCTAAATATACAGATGCATATTGTGTGTTTTGGATTGTGGGGATGACACCATGTAGCATTTTCAAAATTTACCTTATTACTGAACCATTTTTCCAGTTTTCTACTATTTGTATTCTTTTTTCATTAATTATTCATTATATAACAAATAGTGTCTGTAGTATTTCATCAGGTGGATTCACCAAAGTTTACTTAATCATAATCCTGTTAATGGGCATTTGTGTTTTTAATCAATTTTGCTATTGTAAATGAATAAAACTTTTCCCACATGAACATCTTCTTTAGGATGCCTTCCATCAAGGCCCAACTGGGTTGGGGGAGATAGAAATTCAGTGGCTGGAACTTTTCCATTTAGTAAGCCCCACACCCTGTATAGGCTAGCGGAGTGCCTACTCTACAGAAGACACTCACTATCTATTGAGGGAATGAGCAAGGGCCTGTTCCATGATCATTTTCCCATTCATCTTTGTGAATATTGTAAAAAGAAAATTGGTAACTCTTTCCATTGAGCATCCCTTTGATTACTAGTCAGGCTGCACATTTTCTCATGCTTCTCTAATTATACATCTACTTTTGTGAATTGTGAGTTCATTTCCTTTATTTATCTATTAAGGTGTTAGTGTTTTGCTTCCCAATTTTCACGGGCTCTTTATATTATTGCACATTTCATGCAAAACAATTTTCCTGATAGAGTTTGATGTTTAATGTTTGGAATTTTTTCAAGTACAGACATTTTTTTAAATTAGCAAGAGTTTGAGATATGATTCTGATGGCTCTTCTTTTTTTAATTAAAGGGGTTTAAAAAATTTTTTTAGTATACTTGACATGCAATGTTACAGTAGCCTCAGGTGTACAACATGTGATTTGATAAGTTTACACATTATGCTGTGCTCACCGCAAGTGTACCTGCCATCTGTCACCATACAACACCATTACAATATCACTGACTATATGGCTTTTACGTCTTTAAAAAGCTATCTGGGGAAACTTAAGCCAATGACTTCATTTTTCTTCCAAATCTTTCCAACCATGATTTCAAGTTAGTTATGGCCAAATCCTACATTTTTAATGTTTATTTTTGAGAGAGAGAGACAGACAGACAGACAAAGCATGAGCAGGTCAGGGGCATAAAGAGAGGGAGACACAGAATCGGAAGCAGACTCCAGGCTCTGAGCTGTCAGCACAGAGCCCAATATGGGGCTCGAATCCACGAACCACGAGATCATGACCTGAGCTGAAGTTGGACGCTTAACCGACAGAGCCACCCAGATGCTGCAAATTTACCTTTCAAAGCTATCATCAAAGGACCTTCATTTTATCATCTGAAAAGTGATAATAAGTCAAAAAAGAAGGATGTTCATGGAAAGGAAAGAAGCATCACTCTGGAGATGTGAGGTCTTGCTTACAGGCTTTTGGAAATTACTCCCAAAGTTGTAGGACAGGTTGTTCTTAAACTATCCACAACAAGAAACATAAACTTGGCTGCACATTACAATCACCTGGAGAGTTTTAAAAAATCCCAAGGCCCAGGCTGCCCCAGACCAATGACTTCAGAGTCTCTGGGGGTGAGATCAGTATTTTTTAAAGCTCCCCAAGGCCTCTTATGTGCAGGTAGGGTTGACAACCACTGGTCTAGAAGGGCTTCTCAGACTTTAATGCCCATAGGAAGCACCTAGGGATCTTGTTAAACTGCAGATTCTGACTCAGGAGCTCTGGGGTAGAGCCTAGGTTGTGCATTTCTAGCAACCTTCCAAGAGATGCTATTGCATTTGGTCCGTGGACCACACTTTAAGAATCAAGGGCCTAGAGGAGTCATTCGCAGTGTGTGGGGTGGTATTTTGCTCCTCCCCACCATGGACATTTGGCAATATTTAGAGACATTTTGGTTATTACAACCAGGAGGAGGGGATGCCACTCGTATCTGGTGGGTAGAGGCCAGGGATGCTGTAAGCATCCTATAGGGCCTGGGACAGCCCACACCCCCAAAGAATTATCCAGCCCAAATGTGAATATTGCTGAGGTTGAGAAATGCTTCTGTGAAAGAAAATGATCCCAAACCTGAGCTGGGACAGCTGTGTGCTCTAGTGTGATGAACAGTCCCTTCTGGGGCATTTGTGATAAAACATATGAATGATTTTCTGATCAACTTTGATTAATGGCCCCTTCTTGGAAATTAGATTTACCTGCCTCACTAAATTAGCCTTGTAGCAGAGTTTAATGACAACATCTACCTTGTCTAACAATGTTACCTAACCACATTTTTTTCCTATTCCAAGTTTTTGAACTCACTTTTTGAAGCCTCTTTTAGCAACTTTTTGTTTGTTTTATTGAATCATAGTTGACACCAGCGTTACATTAGTTTCAGGTGTTCAACATAGTGATTCAGCAAGTCTGTATGATATGCTGTGCTCACAAGTATAGCTACTGTCTTTCACCACGTATTACTATTACAGTACCATTGAATGTGTTCCCTTGTGCTGCACCTTTCATCTCCATGACTTATACATTCCATAATTGGAAGCCTGTATCTCTCATTCCCCCTTTTTAAAAGCAACTTTGAAATAAAGCGTTCACGTATACTTGCAATCAATTCACCAGAGAAAATGCTTTAAAAGCCTTTGCCTTGCCAGCCTCCAAACTGGTTCCCAGGTGGGACCCTTGTCTATATGTTCAACTAATGTTTACTGAACGCCTAGTGTGGAAACATTTTAACGCAGACTCTGCCTTCAGATCCCGGCTCTCCTGCTTCCCAGCTGTGCTACCTTGGGCAAGTGTTCTTTTGAAGTACAGGAAACTAATAGTATGAAGCTTGTAGGGTTGTTGGGTGCATTACTTAATAAAGCATTTAGCAGAGTGCCTCCCATATAGCAAAAACAAAAAAAACAAAAAACAAGTCCCACAAAAAGCTTATAAGTCAACACATCCCTTCCTCCACCTCTGCCTTCCAAGCAAGATTCAGTCGTTGTCATCTTGGCTTGAAGCTGTTTGTGGTGTTGACAGCTGGTGGAGGTCTAAAGGGCTGGAGTGTAGAATTGAAAGGAGTAAACTGACTCAAAATTATACGAAAAAAAGAAGGGCTGGGGCAACCAGTGGATAGCTGGGTTTTAGGTAAATAATGAGATATTTGGGGTAAGAAGTCTCCAGGGTGAAGGAATCGTGGGCTGATAATGAATCAAGAGACTTTTGGGGTAGTGTTACTATGTGTTTTACAATGTAAATCTTTCTTAGATGAAGATTTGCATTCATTTTTGAGGCCGTTTTTGGAAATCAATTTAGGTTTCTTTTGGATGTGGCTTGGTGGTTAAATGGTCTTAAATGCCTGGCTTAAATTTGGTTACATCATATGTCAGAAAATGTATTAGGCACTGTGGGCACACTAGGGGACAAGTGACAAGTTACCCCCTTCAAGGAATTGAACATCTAGAACGAAAGTAAGACAATAAAATAAATGACAGCTGCTGTGGGTGCTGTTGTCGGTGCTATCCCGTTAAAAGGCCATGGGCTTTCCAGAAAGTGTATTTAAACTGAGACTGCATGAGGGGTGGGAGTGAACCAGCTAATGGGTAGGGGAGGAGAGAAAGACTTGCAAAGAAAATTCTCAGCATGTGTAAAGACCTCGTGTCAGCGTGGCACCTCCATGGACTGGGAGAAGTTCACTAGGGTTAGAGAAGGAATGCCCTGAAGGGGCAGAAATGCAAGATGGGGAAAAATTGGTGAGTGTGAGCCAGTTAATGCAGGCTCTTGGGGTAATGGGGAGCCACTGAAGGATGTTCAGCAGGGCAGTGACATTATCACTTTTGTTTTTGAAAGGTCTTGACTGCAGGGCTCTGGCAACTACAAACAAGTGAGAAAAGGCTTTGAGAAGGGAAGTGCACAGGTCACTTTGACAGCTGTGGGCCATTAATGCTCCAATTGTTCAGTGAGGTCACCTGTGTGACAGCAACAAGAATGGTGGATGAATGGCGTTTGCATACCTTCTTTCAAGGTGAAGAGAGGGATCAAATATATCAGAACCTCCTACCAATTGTCCAAGGGCTCTCGCCTGAGGATTGAGAAAGGAGGTCCTTCAGTATGCACAAATGCCCAAGAGCTCCTCAGTAAAGCACTTCAGCTCCAGATATCAGACTTCCATCAAGGGCTTAGGAAAATTCCCATGGGCCACACAAGCATTTCTTAGAGAACTAAATAGGAAACAAATAGCAAGTGACCACAGACTGCTGGGCGGGCAGTGGGAACTCATACTGAGCTCTCACCTGTCGGTTCGCAGTATTTTGTGGGCAAGGAAGAATCTGAACTTAAATAGAGCAGAAATGGACAGTCTCTCCAATCCCATGGCTTAATTTATTGAAT